>NC_092265.1:4940000-5022500 GCF_036320965.1 Panulirus ornatus
ATGTGTAGCTCAGCTGTGAATGTGGGTTGAATGTAACTGATATGAATGTGTGAGCGTTGGGGGAGAGGGGGAGGATTAATGAGTGTCAACTGTGCACGTCCACATCATGGGAAAGGAGCCGCCACCGGTCTGCCTCAAGGCGAAACCTCCTCCTCCTCCTCTTTCTTCTTCTTCCTCCTGAAGACCACGCACACCGCGCCCTCCCTACCACCGCGCCTCCTACCGGTACCAGGGGGGGCAGTGCAGGGGGTCAGGAGCACACCTTCATCGACTGCTAATACTTGTCTCTGTGACCGTGTCACACCTGGATGAAGAGACAGAGCGATATTCGTCTAAAAAAAAAGAAAACACTAGTCATACTTCCCTTCAGACACTGTCCAATGCGTCTGATACGCAGCGTCATACTAGTGTGTCAGGGTCCGTGACACACTCGTCTCGCCTGCTCCCCCCACCTGACCCGGAGTGTAGTGAACACCTCGAGTACAAGCTGACTCGACACGTCCACCTGAAGCTTTACCCATAATGACGGGTTGGGTCAGCAGTCAGCCAGACCCAAAGCACCGTGGAAAAAAGAAAATATATGCCAGTTCGTTTTAAAGCTTATAACGAAGAAAAAATATTCATATACGTTCTCTGAGCGCAATGAATGCAAGCAGAACGTACGGAGATGGGTTTGAGTTACGCCTACCACGGTGAGGAATACTCACCACCACGCCGGAGACCCACTTATCTAAGAATGATGGACGATGAGGACGATGAACATAAACATATCGTCTCTCAGTACAGGAGGGTAAATATACTCAGGGATGTCGTCGCATCCCACCCTCTCCCGAAGACCCCACCCTCTGTACCCTCCCCTTATTCATCACAGGCCACAAGCCGTCTTATCGCGTCTTGCTTGGTACGACAGCGTCGCGTGCTGCCGCTGCCAAAGGTGACGGACGACGCTTCGCAAGCGGCGGCGTACTCGAACCTGAACACCTAACTCCTCACAACCAGGCCATAAACACGTCTCACCTCACGAGGACCACACCCGTAACTCACTGAGGGGCGTGGTGGCGTGGAGGACCTGACATGCTAAAGTGAGGAACAGATCCTAACTTAAAAGTCTTGCGAATAACTTCAGTGTGAGTGATCCTCAAGGATTATTAAGAAGAAAAACTGTAAGAAGAGATAAACTGATGTACCAACACCATGATCAATAACAATAATTAATCATAACTGACACATAACCATAACGGAGTGATGGTTTGGTTTACAGCCTCGTAAACAACTAACACCATGTAACCTTCACCTTCAAGTCACTGGAAACTTGCGTTGACCATGTGTGGGCTGGCGCAGCCGTAGGCAGACTCACCGGCAACATCAACAGACCATCAAGATCTACAAGCGACGATCAACAAACATTTCACCTGCTCAAAGTTGACGTATGTGTGCTACCTAAGTAAAGGGGAATTGCGTTTCCTTCCCTAACCTCCCACATTTCGGACTGTAGCACATCTTCCTACCTTGGTCCCAAGATACAATAGCCTGTGGCTAGACCAACGCGGACCGCTGGCATCCTTCGAAATCAGCATCATACGCCAAAAGCATCGGCTCTAGGACCAGCGAGCACGACCACATTACATCGCCACGTATCTTTCTCAAGAGTACCTGCCAGACAATGTCAGCTCTCCCTATAAGCCATTTTCTGCACCTGTGGGAAGTAAGTGACAAGAGAAATCAGCGGTTTTAGTTTTCTAATGACCCGCCACTCTCCACTGGGCGTGTGGTCACACCTCACTAGTGCGATTAATGTTCACCAGGACACCCCGCTGAAGACGTGCGTGTACCGTGTCCCCAGACCATGACGCTATACCTCTGATTCTCCCACGTCCCTGACACGCCCGCCCGCTGATGTACGCGCCAGTAGCTCTACCTCCTCCTCCTCTATTACATCCCGTCCCGCCCTCAACCCCGGGGTGACTAAGCTCCTACTCCCCCTCCTCTTCCATACAAGCCCCGTGAAATTTCCCCTGAGCACACTTCCCCCTCCGCAAGTCCTCGCGGCGGGAAAAAAGGGATTTCCGATACGGATCTTTTTTTCTTCCCCTCTCGCACCTTGAGAATGAGTATTGGAAAGTCCTCAAGAACGGCTGCCCTCAGGATTGTGTGTGTGTGTGTGTGTGTGTGTGTGTGTGTAATCGTATAATTACTCTCCTCTCCCCTGTATCCGGAAGGAAATGATCAGAGCTCATAGAAGCAGGACAGATTTCATTAAGAACTAATGCCATAGCGATATATATCATATTACACAGCTGTATGTAACATCAAGCCTTTTCCTTCAATTGATCTGGCAAAAGTAATAATTATAAGATGGTTGGGAAATAAATCGAGGATACTGGGGTGGTGGTGCTGTACAGAGGTAACGATTTAATAAGTAACTGCTGTATTGTTTTACTGCGAGAGATGCATTTAGCAAGAGTTGGCGCGATGGCAAAGATGCCTTCAACTCCCTCCTGGTAACTTCTTCCCTTCTCTTCTCCTCCGTCCTTCCCTTCCACAGGCAACATTCTTCCGACGAGGATGGCAAAAGGCAGGCTTTCACCAGCCAGTCTTCCACAGACGTGAAGATGACAAAGAAGTAGAATTACAGTCCAGCACAAGAGGCGTCCAATGATCATCAGAGACGAACGATAACACAACAACGGTTCCGCCCCAAACAGCTGGTCCGGCGCCGCCAACCGATCAATACACGTGAGGGCGAGTCGCTCGTCGCGCTATATTTCCTTCGAAGGAAAATGTTTTCCACACATTTTCTTCTCTGACACCTTCTGCAGAGAGGTGTTCAACACACCTACTTCGCAATTACCCTATCGCCTAGTCACAAGCCTTTTAGTAAGGCCACGAACACTCAGAAGGGAAAGTCATGACCATATTTCTATATGACTGGATAGACTGACAAGTCACAAGTCCTCCTACGTTGCTAAGTCAGAGAGAGACAGAGAGAGAAAATCAAGGTCAAAATTCAGAACGGGAGTAACCAAACTGAGAAATTCTGATACAGTCCAAATCCATTACAAAAAAAAATGAATGCAGGTGAGGCGAGGCGAGGGACGCTGGCGTCGGACCCCTACCCTGTGTAGTTAGTTAGCCGCTCCTCGCCTACATATAACCCATCACAAGGGGCAGCACACCCTCGCTGCTGGGGCCTGGGATAGAGCTCACAGGGTCATCCATTTTCGGTGCAGGAGGAAGGGAAGGGCACACACACACGCACACCTACACACACTCATGGTATTACCACTCTTCTATGTAGAGGGGTTGAGGGTGGCTTGTATGAATATTACGACAAAGAAAAGATGGTTTTTCGAAATATCAAAGAAACACATTCTAAAAAAATAGAGTATACAGCAGTGTGGAACATCTTCACTAAACATATCGAGAGTAAAATCTTTACAGTTACTTACTAAATCAATATAATAATAATAGTGTGCCATCAGTTCAGGGTGAGGTTACACAGAGCTGGGCGATCAACTGTCAGACCTGAGATAAGTTCTAATAATAATCGTGATCCCTGAACTTCATTAAGTCCATGTGGGGGGGTGGGGGTGAGGAGGGGGGTGGGGAGAAGAGACGTGGCAGGCACACCCAGGTAACCAGGTCAAGTGTCTCCCCCCCGACCTCCCCACTCTTACCCACCCACTCGCCGCCCACTCACCCATTCCCTCCTCCTCCTTGACCCGCACCCCTCCTCACCATCGCCAAACATCTCCACCTCCCGACATCACATTATTTTCCCTCTCCATGGGAGGGCAGGAGTGTATGCCTTTAAAGACCAATGAACAGTTGTTTCTTTTTCCGCACGAATCCTTAGGGGGAGTTGGGGAGGAGGGGGAGCCCTTAGTATGGTGTTTCAAACGTGTGTGTAGCAGGCTGAGCAGCAGGCTACTCCAGAAAGCTTTTACGCTAATTTCCCCACTGTTTCCTTCCTCATGCTGGTCTTTCCCTTTAAAGTAACATCGCTGCTCTCAAGTGGATCTAATCTGCACAGTCTTTCTTTCCCTTTAAAGTAACATCGCTGCTCTCAAGTGGATCTAATCTGCACAGTCTTTAACCAGTCTGTGGGGTTACCGGACTCCCTCCCCCCCGCATGCCTGTGGTTACACCGAGAGTGAAATATGAAGAAAACGTCACCTTCGGTGAGGCTGCATATGAGGTTCGTCAGACGACACAAAGGTGTACCGTCTCGTCAAAGAACTCCCTCACTCCAGAGTGAGTCCCGTCATTTCCCTGGTGCTGGAAGCAGCGCCCACCTGGGAGCCGCTGGAGCTCCTTGGGAAATAAGTCACGGAGTAACTTCAAGGACCCCTTTTTCAAGAGAAGGGGTCCTGGGGTCGACCACTCCTCGGGAGTCGACCAGCCATGGACAGAAATTTAGAAGGCGGTACCGTAACGATGTCCTTCAGTTCTCAGACCTTAAAGACGGACGGCACAAAAACCTTTCTAAAAACATTTTCTTGTAGTACCATTTAATACTCGGCTGACGCACGGTCTGAAGAGAAACGAAACTGCCTCCTAACCTTCCTCCAACCCCACACGACCAGACCTCAACAGCCTCCCAAACCTCCCCTCCCACCCCACACAACTACACCCCAGTAGCCTCCCAACCTCCCTCCAACCCCATCTAGCCTCTAAAAACTCCTCCACCCCACAAGCCTCCCAACCTCCCTCTAACATCACAGCTAAGACTCCCAACAGCCTCCCAACCTCCCTCCAACCCCACAGACAAGACCCCATGATGGCCCAAGAACCAGGTATCCTCCGCGACACTTCCAGGATCTCGAGGCAGTTGTTGCCGGCGGGAGCCTTGGCCTGCTCAGAAGTGGAGGGTGATCTAATGGGTCGAGCCTCCCAATAACATTTCAGAGCGAGGGAGAGGAGGACCAACTCGAGGCGTGACGCAAGGGCCCCAGCCTGGCAACCTTGGTGGCGTCATGACTGGCCGGTTGATCCCCCCGCTGCTGACGATGGTCTTGCTGAGGGCCCTTCACGATTGTCTGTGTACGAACCACTGTACGCAGGGACTGCAGCACCCACACCATGATCACAGTTTGTACACGTTCACCCTCTGTAACACACCTCTACTTTCTAAACCTTGTTTACAGCAGTGACAAAGTTCAGATGAGGAATTGAAAAAAAAAATACATGTAAAATGCCGAGGAAAATGTTTGCGGGTAACAGGAGACGTGGCTGAAGTTTTACTGCAGCAGACTCACTGTTGCCGGAGGAGGTTGGGGGGTGAGAGTGTAGCTGATGTTGTTGGAGAGGAAAGGAAGCGTGTATTTGTTGCGCTGGGCATTCTAAAGGAGAAGTGGCATAATTGTATTCACTGTTGTTGGAGAAGTGGCATTTTTGTATTCTTGTTGTGAGATATTCAGCGGCAGTTTCAAAAACGCTGGAGACGTGGGGGTTGATAGCTGTTGTGGGCGGTGTAGATCAGTGCCTCTGTTGCTGTCGACAACACAACAGTCTTACCGTTTGCTGTTGGGAGGTAGGGCAAGGGCGTCACTGCTGCTGTCGACGTGGCACGCGTTATTACTGTGGTGGGGCGCGTGGCACCCCAACACTACATGACAACCTGGTTGGTGGGCATTTCTTTCCCCAGTAAGAACCAGGTACGTCTAATGCAAAGGTTTTGTGTTTGTCCTTGAGAAAGAAACAACAGCTGGACTATCAACGGTGGAGCTGACAAGCCGAAACTGTCAAGGGGTGGAGGGTGAAGGAGCCGGCAAGTCCTGGCTGTCAAGTGCTGGAGGGTGAGGCTGAGGGTGGCAAGCCTAAACTGTCAAGTGTTGGAGCAGCTTGCAAGCCTAAACTGCCAAGAGCTTACAGCTGACGTTGGGAAGCTTAAACTGCTAAATACAGAAACAGCTAGCAAGCCTAAGCTACCAAGTGCTTAAAGCTGAGGCTGGCAAGCTTAAACTGTTAAGTGTTGGAGGAGCTGGCAAGTCCAAACTGTCAAGTGTTGGAGGCTGGAGGAGGTTGTTAACAAGGTTACCGGCCTACAACAAGGATGCCATGCCATGTTCTGAATGACACATTGACAGATGACGTAATAACGGGGTGTTGTGGAGAGTGGAGTGGCCTGTCTGATGGTTGTTACAGACGACGCTGGTGTTGTTGGTGTTGTTGTTGGGTGAATTAGTGTTGGGGGAGTGGTGGCGGCCATCGTGAAGCCCTGGCGCCCATGGTTATGATGGAGAACTTAATAATCGGGCCAGGGGGTTGTATATACGTTTCTTGCCGGGAAATGTGACGGGTAATTACCCCAACCCTAACTCCACTCTCCCCTTCTTCTCCTGTTCTGGGATATCCCAGAGCGGGGATAATACCCACCTATCCCCCGGGATATATCACGCGAGGTTAGCCCGCTGTGGGCGTCAAGCAACAACTTTATGTAAACACAGGAATATTGACCAGCTGAACTATTCTTATCTGGTGATGCCCTCGCGCGCAAGGCAGGGCTCCATGGTTCTGAGAGGCAAGGTACTGGGTTCACGAGGGTATGGCCAAAGGTTCATGAAGACTAGGTTCATGAGTTGGAGGAGGCGAAGCCCTGGGTTCGAAGCGTCGGAGTGGTGTGGGGTGAGTCTCGAGGCAACACCAGGACGAACCATGGGGGGAGGGGGGAGGATTATTGCTATACCGAGTGTATACGACACTACGCAGCTACCTCTACACGCCCTCTTACCCACACTACACGCCTGCTGCCTCTATCACGCCTCCTGCCCACGACACCTGCGTCATCGGCGCACACAATGAAGTGCTTCGCACGTGAGTAGTGAAGCATCCTAAACCATCGGTGACTTCACATGACTCTCGACTCGGATTACTACGTGAAAACGAAACACTTATCTATTTCTATCACGCTATCTAAAACATTACTTAAAAAAAGGGCATACACTTGCACTTACACCCTACCCAACACACACACACACTTTACACCTCAAATCACCTTTCACAGGCTGGTTTACCTCAACAGGTCGGTCTGGGGTCGCCTGTCATTTTGAGGCCACAATCAGCACGCCTACCATCTCTCTAAAACCCCGGCTGGTCAGGTAAACTCTGTGGATACCTGTCCCTTGCTGGGTCGTCCATTATGGCTTTAAAAGCATCCTTGCAGCTTACAGTATCAATATCTGCAATGTTTTCCAATAGCCATTACGGTGCGGTCCACTCTGATTTTCGTGGCTGATATTCCACAGTCCTCCTGATGCATATCACGCTTGAAGGAAATGACTTTTCCGGTGTAAACTGTAGTCTAAGACCTCCACGTTCTTTCCGGTCCGTGACTGGAAGACATTTCTCCCTCCTGACAATAATATACTCTGGGTGATTCCAGTCGTTCATACAAGTCCTGATCCTTGAGAGTCACCGAAGAGTGGAGGCGATCTTGACCCATTTCCGAACTCGACAGTTTTCGCCTCAGCCTTGAAGGGGTGGTGATGTTAAAGACTCCCCGGCAGCAGTCTAGTCTGGGGGGAGAGTAAAGCTCTCTCTCTCTCTCTCTCTCTCTCTCTCTCTCTCTCTCTCTCTCTCTCTCTCTCTCTCTCTCTCTCTCTCTCGCCGTGAAGGTTCACACACACACACACAAAAAAAAAAAATCCAGCCGACCATTTCCACTGAGGGCCAACGACGGCAGTCGAATCTCAGCTCCGTTGCTGAAGGAAATGCTTCCTCACGCCCCTCCGTACACTCGAACTCTCCCTTAGCCTCCAGTTGCACGAACCCCCCTTCTCTTGTTTTCTGGACTCCCTCCTAGTATCGAAGAACTGTTCTCTGTGTTGAATGTCTTCGTCGAGGCCTGTTCTGTATGTCATCGCGTCTCCCTTAACTCTTCCTCCTTCCAGTGCAGGTGTGGGTTATGAAGGCTCCACCTTCCCCTCCTCTCGGTAGCTCAGTTGCTTACCCCATTTCAAACCCACTTCGTAGTGGTACCGTTCTTGTAATTTCCTACGACCCTCTCCAGCAGCTGTGGTACCTCGTTCCTCGAAGGAGAAGACCAATGGCTCTGTTGAGGTATACGCCAGTGAATCTCATCGCCTTGTGTGTGTGTGTGTGTGTGTGTGTGTGTGTGCGTGTGTGTGTATGTCTTTCTGAAGAGTCTTGCGGACGGTCCGGTGGACGTGAGGGCAACTTCTGACACCGACGAAATATAGGAAAAATATGACAATGAAATTGGGATGAGAGACCCGGGGGCCCCACAGGTGACAAGCTGACAACAATCAACACATCAAACACACATCCACATACACACAGGCTTATGTAAACACACACACACACACACACACACACAAGCATGAACACTTACATACTAAGAAAAAAAACCATCCACCTACCCACCCACCCACCCACACACACACACACACTACACACACTCCCAACGGATATATTCCGGCCATACTATAAATTTAACACACTCGCTCATATTTCTCCTTGTCTCCCTCACTTACCAACCGCTCGCTGGATATATTCTATGTATATAATATATATTATATATATCATATAACCTTCGTGGTTTCATTACCATCACACAACCTGAGAATGAACGGCATCATCAAACCATCTGATTAATTCAATTAATATTTCTGATTTGCCATCCCACTGGAGCCTGTCTTACCAAAATAGAATTTCTATCAGTGAACACCAACATTACGTATTTTTTTGGTCTTAAGGATCGTAGCATCGTACTCAAGGATCGTAGCGTCGTGTTTCTCGACACAGAATGAAAGAAAAGGAAATAATATCGAAAAATGTATAAACACGAGAGAAAATGACTTATTGCAAATGCTATTAAGGACACATCAGTTTCCTGTTCCACATGTTCCCCTTCTGTCATATGACGTAATATCAAGGACAGTCATAAGACAGTGTCAAGGACTGTCATATGACATCATGCCAAGGACTGTCATATGACATCATACCAAAGACTGTCATATGACATCACACCAAGTATTGTCATATGAAATCATGCCAAGGATTGCATACATCATGCCAAGGACTGACATATGACATATGACTATAACACATCATGCCAAGGAGAGTCATGCGACATCACACCAAGGACTGTCATATGACATCATGCCCAAGACTGTCATGATATATCATGCCAAGGTAATGTCATTTGATATCACGTTCTTAATCAATCCCATTACCAAACATTTTTCTGTTTTCCGTGTGTTCTGAGGAAATGCGTGGACTGTGGTTTAACATCTTCTCGCTGCATAAGACCAAACAAGCCAGGTAATAATGCATAAGATTCTGATTCTGATAAGTCATCACCCAACTCAATTCATAATACTTTAGATTTTGAAAAAAAAAAAATAATCTTCCTTGGTCTAAAATGTTTTAGATTTTGAATCAAACACAATCAATCACCTCCCTCCGTTCATAAGAGCCTTTAAAATACGAATCCCACAAGACGTCACCCCACGCATCTCTCTCTCTCTGATATGGACGCGACACGCTCGGCCGTGGACCTTACCTCGCTTCCAGGTGAAGCGTAGCTTGGGACTGTTCTTAAAAGTCATCATCGTAGCCAGCTTCATGACGGACAACCTCTCCCCCTTCTTCTCCATCTTGGCGGCCTCGAACGCTCGAGCGATCCACCGAAACTGACCAGCGACGTCAAAATAACCGTTCCCGTCTCCTGCCTTTTCTTTCACTGGGCCGGCCACGATCAGATCGCACTACGTTGCCATAGTCTTGGGTGGTGGAGGATCGTCGGGGTGTCGTCTAGGGCAAGGGCAGCAGCATCCTGGTCTGTCCCGCTCGACGCCATCTCCTTGTGTGGGAGTCTACGGCTCCCGTTACCCAGACTTGCCTGTGTTTATGATCGCACGCCGCCTCCGAACGCTCGACTCGCACTAAATTCTTCCAATTTCCTCCCCCAAAGTGATCGCGTGTGTGAGGCACTTCTCTACGCATAACGGACAGGAGTAACGCTAACGATTCCTGGGAATCGTAACTAAGGAATATAACGAGATCAGAGTGCCCGGAATCGATGAGGGGGAACGGTGACGAAGTCCTCTTTCAGGCGGTCGGGACGCGGGGAAACACGGAGCTGACCCGGGCGTGAGGCTGCGCATGACGTCATCATGGAAAGAAGAACGGGAAGCGATGAATCCAATACGGAGTGCCCTTCCGCACGTCCGACCCCGCCCACGTCCACCCCGCACACGCCCATGCCAGCTGGGCCCAGCCCACTTCGTGCCCCTTCACCCATCTCAAACATCGCCTCCCTCGTCGTCACTCCACACCTAACCCCCACCGTCAAAGCCAGGAACCCCAAACGAAAATGGCCACTGCTAATTCAGTGAACACCCATGCATAGGAGATACATATTGATACATGGAGGGGTCCCCTCACACGCACACACCTGGCTCAGACTCGGGGTGTGTATGTGTGCGTGCTTATGTATACACATGAGGGTAAAGACTTGGTATACATACACAACGATAAGAAACGGGGCAACACGAGTGTAGGACTCTCATCCCCCCCCCCCGCAACACGCAAATTGTAATCACACACACACACACACACACACACACACACACACACACACACACACACACCTCCCTCTCTTGGCCTACCAACAAATACACCTGGCCAGCTGCCCACTGGTGTCACCAAATCCTCCTGACACCTTCAGCAAGACTCCAGTACCATAATTAGCCTTAACTCCGACAACTGTCACACACACACACACACACACACACACACACACACACACACACACACACACACCTTGCCAGTGTCCTCACTTTAATAAGAAATCGATGTTGCGCGTCTCTCTGGCAAGGACACCAAATGCATCACGGCCAGAATTCGACATGACTAACTTCGCTTCAACTTGCATATACTGTGTATCTTATCAACCAGAAGAGAGGTGGCTACTTCCTCGCAGGCAACTGCGGGGCTCATCCGTGCATCAAAACCTGGTCTTGACCTGGCAATTATATCGGCAAACTGTGTGTGTGTGTGTGTGTGTGTGTGTGTTCAGAGAGAGAGAGAGAGAGAGAGAGAGAGAGAGAGAGAGAGAGAGAGAGAGAGAGAGAGAGAGAGAGAGAGAGAGAGAGAGGATGAGTAGCTACTGAGACGAGCAACGGTGCACAAACTCTGTATTTCTGTCGCGTCGAATTACTGAAGCTCCGCTGTCCAATATCAACTCCACCGCTTCCTTCATCGCTGGTATGATATTCAATTTTGTCCTCGTCTGTCTGAAAATGTAATGCAATCTCCCGCCTCCCACGTTCGTATTCACCGTACAATTCAGCAGCGTGCTGGAATTCTTTCATCTTCCTATCCTGCCACTTACGTTCGAATAACTTGTAAATCTTCCTGTACGTGTGTGAAGTGTTGGAACCTTGTTCTACGTGTTGCTTTCAGAGTGAGGTTACCGGAACCTAGCCCCACCACACGTGTACTGCACCACGTGTACTGCACCACGTGTACTGCACCACGTGTACCGCACTAGAACCTTCCATTCCCTATGATGTGTGGTTTTTTTTAAAGTGCTGTGATGCTAATATATATATATATATATATATATATATATATATATATATATATATATATATATATATATATATATATATATATATATATACATATATATATATATATATATATATATATATATATATATATATATATATATATATATATATATAATTTTTTTCTCCCTCATTATTTGTCACATGCTCCCGTATGTTGAGCATGTAATCGTCAGTTAGTCGTTGCATCACCAAACACTGTTCATCCCAGTCGTCTTCCTTGTTCACTCCTCTCAATCTGACATTCCCTGTGCCCCTCATCCCCTGGTATGGAAGCCTCCTCCCTCGTTGTGTATTCATGGAGTATGTTCGAATCCCTCATTTTGGATTCTCTCTCTCTCTCTCTCTCTCTCTCTCTCTCTCTCTCTCTCTCTCTCTCTCTCTCTCTCTCTCTCCGGAGGCAGTTGATCAAGACGTGGACGAAGGGGGGGGGGGGGGGGGGCTGGCTGGCTGGCTGGCTGGCTGGCTGGCTGGTTGGTTGGCAACTACCAACCACAAGTCGCCTCGCATGATGAATAGTATACATCTGTTCTAGGGAAATCCTGAGGCATACACCATGGGGCGAGGGATTAAAAAGGAAAATAAAAAAAAATAGACACCGATATGTCGATCAATTAGGCTGTTGAGGACCGGCAAATCTAAAACTTCTTACGCGCTCAGTGGGGAATCGTGTGGAGATTGTATCGGCCCGCGTGTTTGTAAACATACTGTCGGGGTGGCAGCCGACACAGCCTCCATCGTAACAAACCCTCGCAGGACGGATGATCCACACGGTGCTATATATACATACGACAGTTCTGCTCTGACCTCGTTAATGACCCTTAACATGAACGATCAAGACCCCCATGACCCTTGGTAGTTAACACCGGTAAAAAGAAAAAAAAGCACTGGTACGAACACGGGAAAAGAAGGGACGACGAAGACTAGGAGACGAGTGTGTTCTACAAGGGTGTGATGAGTCCACACCCGATGGATGGACGTGAGCGCAATCGTTAACACGTTCAGCAGACACCTTGATGCTGGTGTTGGTGGCCTCAGTCAGGCTGGGCTAATCATGGGAGGCTCCTCATCGCCGTTGACGGTGAAATAGACCAAATAGTACAAGCGCAAGGCTACTCTCTCACACACACCTTGCAACAACATTATGCGCTTGGTAGCTGTAATATCACTGAGTTCAGGGATGGATTCCTGGCGGAACATTACAAGATACATGCAAGTATTTTGTTCTGCAACACTTTAAACAACGATCTCTTGCGCAAGGGGGAAAAAATCGGTGTATACGAGCCGAAGTAATTAATCTCTTTACCGGGTTGATGGCGTAGGTACTGACTGATCAAGAGAAGCGCACCGTCAGCGGCCGGGATGAGAGAGAGAGAGAGAGAGAGAGAGAGAGAGAGAGAGAGAGAGAGAGAGAGAGAGAGAGAGAGAGAGAGAGAGAGGAGGCCCTCCCCCCTTGCACCGCGTGGACAGGTACACGACAAACAAAGTCGGCGTCTCCACTACCGGGCCGCGCCGCCGCCCGGCCCTCACACGTTACTACCGTCCACAACACCTTCATCGCCTCACATGGTTCTCCCCTGAGACGTCAGCGTTGGTGCCGCTGGTGACGCGTAAACCCATCAATAAACCAGCAATATTTCTGTGGTATGCTGTCGGGTGTAGGACCATTATTGTCGGCAGGTGTGAACGGCCAATGTCTCGGGGGAGCGCCAGCCGACGGCCGCCACCAGGGGCGTTGCTTGCTCCCGCTCCACCTGCTACGACAGGCCGTCCTGTGCACGGTCATAAAACTCACTAATGGCGCATCTCGCCCGCCCATAACGAAGGTGCCGGAAGCTGTGTGAGAGAGAGTGTCACGACCAACGACTCAAGCCCCACCCAGGGCCATACTACCCCACCTCCTCTCTCTCTCTCTCTCTCACTCTCTCTCTCTCTCTCTCTCTCTCTCTCTCTCTCTCTCTCTCTCTCTCTCTCTCTCTCTCTCTCCACCTTGTCTATGATACCGCAAGTCTTACTTTCCAAATGGGCTGATTCTGCAGCCGTCTACCCCTACCGACCACCCGGTGTAAACACTGAGGCTGCCAGCTCGCTAATGACGCCTAGTCGAACCCGTCTTCCTCCTCTGGCGACGTGGAGAACGAAGCGCAAAGTGCACGGGCGGACACAGGGGCAGGCTGTGTATGGCAGAAAGGGGTGGAAGGGACCCTCGACACTGGCGGCACGGCGTGCAGTAGGCAGAGGGTCATAGGTGGCACAGAACGATATAAGCCACGGACATGGTGCATGGTCTGAAGTTATGGGGGCATGAACAGCACGAGGCAGGGACAGTAAGAAGCACAAGGGGACAGTATGATAACATGGGCGGCAGTGGTGAGGACAAGTAGCATTAGTCGGTGAGGAAGCTTAACATGAGACGCGCTACAGATGAAGGGCAATGTCTGATAAAGCTTGGGTCGAGAAACATCCGTGAAACTAGAGGACGAAAAAAAAGGAGGAGCCATAGTTTACGCTGACACAAGCGAGACTCAAGCACCGCACCTATCTGAAAATCTAAGTTTAACACCAAAACACAGGTGGGTCGAGCGAGTAATAGCGGGGGCGGCGATCACCAGCTGGATGTGGGCGGCAGGGGGCGTGACGGATGGTGAGAGGGGGAGTGGAGGGTGGTGCGCCTAGGGCCCAAGGCAAGGCAAGGGGACGGAGGGATAAGCCCGGGCAGCCGGTCGCCTGCCGCATGTCACAGGCATGATGGATCACCCACCCGCCACTCGCTGCGAAGCATCGGTTCGGATGGACATCCACTCGCTCATCCTGTCGCGTGAGGGCGCGGGGGGTGCCGCTGCTGCTGCTGCTGCCGCTGCCTGGTGGGTCGGTGTACGGTAGGGCTAAGGGAAGCAACGTAGATATCGCCTTTTCAGACCCTTGATACCGTCACCTGCCACAACTATCGTCCCACCATTTGCGTGTGAGCGTGTGTCTGCCTGCCTGCCTTCGCGAATCGCACCTCTCCAGGAACCCCCGTGAAACCTTACCGATCTGGCTCGTCAACATGACACATGACAGCTCACTCACTCTGCGTCGTGTCTACCAGGACACCTGTCCTGACAAACTAAGATCATCACGAATAATCACATAAACTGTAAGTATAATGAGTCAAAATGTCCTCAGCGCAACTTTTATGAGCTGAGCGAGTTGGGCCCTTTACACAACGAGCTCTTTTGATAAACGAGCAGTACGTCGAACATCAAGAGTTATATGTACAGATCAAGTTGTTGATGAGACTGCTGAGGGGAGAGAGAGAGACGAAGGCTAAGCCAGGAGATCGGGCAACTCCTGAACTTGAGACGACCTCTTCAAAGAGCGCCTTCGACCAAGATTTCCCGGGGCAAGCACGGGCATCCCACTGTGCCAAATCTTGACACCTGACAACAACCATCTGACGCCCAGGTCTGGTGGGGCGGAGTCCGTGTCACCCTCCTGAAACCCCGTGAGGTGCTGTTGATGGTGTACCAGGCCCTCAAAACCTGCTTTTTGGAGGAGCCATCAAACACTCTCCCTCACCATGACATCCTGATGAGGTCTCCTGCAGCATCTGTCATATATTTCATCAAGTACCCTAAGGGCCTGGAGGAGAGACGAAGTTGTAAAACGTGAGTAAAATCTAATCACTTTAAACAGTTAACATATAATCGAAACCTGTTTTGGCTTCTGCGAGAGAGGGATGATCCTGATCCTTAGGCGCCTTTTGTTTCAAACGTTCTACTTCCACCACGCCTACCACCTCACTCAGACCAGAGCACCACACCTCCCGCGCCTCTCCCTATCACCACCAGTTCTAACACATCAGTGCCTGACATTAGCGACACCCAGTACACGGACACACACCCTCTCCCTCTCTCTCTACCTCAGGCAGCGTCCTGTGGGAGTGTGCCACATCCAGGCCTCCCGTGCCAAGTCTTGACACCCACCCACTCCCCTCGCCCAGGCACCGCCACAATACTGTGTCTCGCTCTGTGCAAGACACCTGGTCTGATTCAAATTAAACTAAAAGCATTCTCGTCCCTGAATTTTGGTATATGTCATGCTTCCTTCATCGCTGTGGTCACGAAAAATGACCCAAACGTTTACTGGCAAACGGCCAGAGCTGTGTCACCAGGGCTGTTTTCCTGCTGGGCCTTATTTGTTCTGGTCTTATCATCTCAGGATACTTAATCGGTGGGGCTAGTAGACTCACACACACACACACACACACACACACACATGAAATACGGTTGCATTACATTAATTCAAATTCCTTTCCCGATCGACACCTAAAATTTGAAATATAATAATAATGATAATAATTGATAATAATAACAACAACAATAATAATAATAATAATAATAATAATAATAATAATAATAATAATAATAATAATAATAATAATAATAATAATTAGAATAATGATAATAATAACAATAATAGTAGCAGAATTACTACTACCGCTACTACTACTACTACTACTACTACTACTACTACTACTACCGCTACTACTACTACTACTACTACTACCGCTACTACTACTACTACTACTACTACCGCTACTACTACTACTACTACTACCGCTACTACTACTACTACTACTACTACCGCTACTACTACTACTACTACTACCGCTACTACTACTACTACTACTACCGCTACTACTACTACTACTACTACCGCTACTACTACTACTACTACTACCGCTACTACTACTACTACTACTACCGCTACTACTACTACTACTACTACCGCTACTACTACTACTACTACTACCGCTACTACTACTACTACTACTACCGCTACTACTACTACTACTACTACCGCTACTACTACTACTACTACTACCGCTACTACTACTACTACTACTACCGCTACTACTACTACTACTACTACTACCGCTACTACTACTACTACTACTACCGCTACTACTACTACTACTACTACCGCTACTACTACTACTACTACTACCGCTACTACTACTACTACTACTACCGCTACTACTACTACTACTACTACCGCTACTACTACTACTACTACTACCGCTACTACTACTACTACTACTACCGCTACTACTACTACTACTACTACCGCTACTACTACTACTACTACTACCGCTACTACTACTACTACTACTACCGCTACTACTACTACTACTACTACCGCTACTACTACTACTACTACTACCGCTACTACTACTACTACTACTACCGCTACTACTACTACTACTACTACCGCTACTACTACTACTACTACTACCGCTACTACTACTACTACTACTACCGCTACTACTACTACTACTACTACCGCTACTACTACTACTACTACTACCGCTACTACTACTACTACTACTACCGCTACTACTACTACTACTACTACCGCTACTACTACTACTACTACTACCGCTACTACTACTACTACTACTACCGCTACTACTACTACTACTACTACCGCTACTACTACTACTACTACTACCGCTACTACTACTACTACTACTACCGCTACTACTACTACTACTACTACCGCTACTACTACTACTACTACTACCGCTACTACTACTACTACTACTACCGCTACTACTACTACTACTACTACCGCTACTACTACTACTACTACTACCGCTACTACTACTACTACTACTACCGCTACTACTACTACTACTACTACCGCTACTACTACTACTACTACTACCGCTACTACTACTACTACTACTACCGCTACTACTACTACTACTACTACCGCTACTACTACTACTACTACTACCGCTACTACTACTACTACTACTACCGCTACTACTACTACTACTACTACCGCTACTACTACTACTACTACTACCGCTACTACTACTACTACCGCTACTACTACTACTACTACTACCGCTACTACTACTACTACTACTACCGCTACTACTACTACTACTATTATTATCAACTATAATGATTAAATATGACATAACAGAGCCTGAGGAACATTGTTCGCACGGGGGTGACCTACATCCTGGGGTGAAGCCACGAATCATACCTTCATCCTGCATCACATTTAACACAAGACTTTGCACACCTCACGTTTTCTTCTGCCCAAGAAAATGGAGCCTGTGTGACCGAGAACCCACTCTCCCGAACTCTACCAAGTCCCTGATCCACAGACTCCGTTCACGAAACGGACCATTTCTATGATCTGACCATCCGGGTCATGGACAAGGATGGATTCGCCGGCTTCGGTGTGCCACAGGTCAGCGATCGCAGGGGAGGGAGGAGACGGTTTTCTTCTTTGGGGACGCGCGCGACCTTCTCCAGCGTCACCATCGAAGGAGGTCAGTCGGTGTCTGGATTCTAACACTCCGTCAGTGTCGGCGCCGCCACACTGCCCTGAGAAATTTTCCCCCCTTACGTCCCTTGCCTCAGTATGCGGAGGAGGCCGAGCGCAACAGCTTCTCGAGGATGATCATGATGACGGATGTTGCTCGCACGGTGACCAGCAAGGACACGAGACAACAACAACAACAACAAATATTTGAACTTGCTAGCCAAGCCGTCCGTCATGACCCGATGAATATGCCGGCCATCCGACCCGCATGACTGATGTGATTTTTTCCTCTCTCTTCTGCTCTCGTGAGAGAGAGAGAGAGAGAGAGAGAGAGAGAGAGAGAGAGAGAGAGAGAGAGAGAGAGAGAGAGAGAGAGAGAGAGAGAGAGAGGGGGGGGGGGGGGGATAAGAAAAGCCGTGAGATTACAGACGCCTATTATAAAGGCATCACCTGGTGAGAATCCCTGGTGAAGTCTTCTACCCTCCCCGACAGTCCAGGCTGTTGGATATGGTCGTTGGTCGACCGAGGTGTTTGGAAGCCGCAGCCCTCAGACCCTGGCACAGACCGCTGCACCCTTGCCTGGTCCAGTAAACCTCGGGAATGAGTGCTCAGCTCTTTCCCTGAAACAGTCCACTGGACCTCTCATGGCCTGACGAGTACATGCAGGTAACACGTTTAAACAAACGTGAGCACCCTGACATTTACGCCGTGTCCCCCTTAATATTCCAGACAGAACCACTGGTTTCCAGCGGGTTTCAACCCGCATAATATTTCCAGTCTGTCACTCCAGGAAGGAATCATCCTCAAACGCAAGTTAGGGACCAGGCCTTCCAGTATATACCACATGTCTATCATGGTGACACTCTCGCGTCTACGTCTCTAAGAGTAAAATTCTTTAGACCTTTTCTGTCGTGACGATAATATTCATGTTTCGCTCAACCAGTAAAAGTGAAGGACCCACGAATATCTATCTCACGGCCAAGAAATTCCACCAGCAGAATGAGTATGAGTGTCCTCGACTCCGCAATGCGTTCATCCGATGGACATGTCGTATGAAGAATGGTTTAGTTCCCCTCCTCCAGGTTTCAAAAGAAAAGAGATTCTTCGACGCCCTCCGACATCGACAACCCTCGCGTACTTCGTAGTAGCCCTACGGGCGTCGGGTCACATTTCGAATGGCGGTGAGGTCGTCCGACGTCATCATCGTCATCATCACCACGTCCTCCTGCCGTTCTTATCATGTGCGAATCGTCCTACCACCCGTTCCCTTCCGTAGGGGCACTGACGCACGCGTCCCATCCCACCCACGGAACGCGCGCTTCATCCTTACCGTCGCGCTTGGAACGCCCGGATGAGATGTGACTTAACGTTTCTTAATCGACGAGTCCGCTATATCTATGGTGACGTTATACGATACATACGATGACGTAGCTGTATAGTGAGCGTCTCGCATCGGCGTCTCACATTTGGCCATATTACAGCATTCAGCTCTTCCACCGTCTTAATTAATGATATATATATATATATATATATATATATATATATATATATATATATATATACACACACACTAGCGGACATAACCAGGAGCGGCGTCAAGGAATGCCTCACATTTCAACGCTTGGAGCCACCCAGCACAACACTTCCCCTCAGCTGTACCCCCAGCAGGAGATACCGGCGCCGTCGCGACAGGCCTTGCGGAAGACCTTGCTCACCACACACACACACACACACACACACACACACATACGGTAGAAACTCTAAATAAAAGTATCCTTTATCAAAACAAAGTCAAGAGAGGAAAGCAGCCTTAATTATTCTTTATTTCCGACTTCAATATTTGTTCTTGTGGGAGATGATAATGTCATATCTCATCGTCTCGTTCTCCCCTGCAGCTGTGTCTGGGGGGAGAAATGTAAAGCAAGAGGACATGACCGTCTGAGGACTGGCATGGTGGCGGCGGCGGTGGCATCCCCCCTCACCACCACCATCACCAAACAACAACTCACCCGATGCAGAGGACCCGTAGGGGAGACGCGGCGGCTTGGACGTCAGCAGCTGGAACACGAGGTCAGCCACGGTCAAGGCCAGGCTGCAAGACCCCACCGCAGCCACCCAAGCGGCCACCAGCGCCAGCATCACACCGCCGGGTCAGCAGAACAAAGCTTCATGGCAAGGACTGAGCAGCAGCGACAACGGCGGTGGTAGTAGTAGTAGCAGTAGTAGTGGCAGCTTCGGCGGTGGTAGTAGTAGTAGTAGTAGTAGTAGTAGTAGTAGTAGTAGTAGTAGTAGTAGTAGCGGTAGTAGTGGGAGTAGTAGTAGAGGGAGTAGTAGTAGCATGAAGGGTGAGGTGGGTTACAAGAGTTGGGGGAATGAGCCGCCCAGGCAAGGTGAGGGTGACCTCAAAACACAAAGGTCTGGCTGGACACGGGTCATCACGACACCAGGGCAACAAGCCACGACAGTAGTAGCGTCGTCAGGGAAGCTATGACAGAGAGGCGGAGGATCTCCGCATCGCGAAATGACAAAAACACTCACATATAAACACTAAGATCACACCCATTATGAAGCCACGTGTACGAGTACACATAAAGTTCTGACATGTTTGTTGGCAGGATTTAGAGGGGAAATGCAAATCTCAGGTTGTGATTGTTGTTGTTTGTTTAGTTATTTGTCACAGGAATCACACTAGACACGGACACAAGCGTCACCCGCCGAACGAAGCCTTACCTCCTCCGACAATCATGAGTCTGATTATGTCATGTGGCAGCTTCAGTATCTCGTCCTTAAAAAGACCCGCTCACTTCCCACCTCACTGCATCAAACACAACGAGAAATCACTCTCTTTCTCTCTCTCTCTCTGACCACAGAATTCTACAAGTCTACGGTCAGAGTACACTGCGGACTCCCACGTGGTGGAAGGTGGTCCTTGAAGGACTCCCACGTGATGGAAGGTGGTTCTTCAGGGAGAGATCACAGTCCTTTGTATCAATCGTCGAATTCGAGTCTTTTGCTTTATCTCCGCACAACGCCGAACTCCTTTTTCTTATCACTTTAACTCACAAGAGATAGTCCTTCAGAGAGTCCTTCAACACTTCGCAGGATATCTCATGTAGCTCGAGAATCCTCCCGAGACGTCCTTCATTTGGGGATTAATC
Source organism: Panulirus ornatus (assembly GCF_036320965.1). Lineage (NCBI taxonomy): Eukaryota > Metazoa > Arthropoda > Malacostraca > Decapoda > Palinuridae > Panulirus > Panulirus ornatus. The sequence goes on from NC_092265.1 coordinate 4,961,083, forward strand.
AACTCCTCGTGTACGGAGCTGTGTATACGGGGAGGGAAAATCCTTTTCGTGGGGGGTCGTCTGGTCGAAGCGCTACGTGGAACTTCCCCCCGGCGCGGGCCGGCGTCGGTCGAGCCTGCCTGTCTGGAGCCGTCTGGTGTTCGTTCCAGCAGCTGGCCGGTGCCTCATCGAACCAAAGTCGTCGAAGTCCTCCTTGCCCGCGTCTCCGAGCTTCCCGTCCGCGTCACCGCAGCTTCAGACCGGAGGTGCCATCGGGCGCGTCGCGTCTCCTCGCATGGTCTTCACTCGTTTTTACGCCCTCGTTGCGAGCCATGGCCGTGACACTGGGGAACACCGCGATGCCATCCTTGGTCCTTCGTGCGTCACCGTCGTCCTCCTGCGAGGCACTACCCCTGGCACGGACGGGCCTCCCTCTGCGGCACCGCAAGTGGAGCAGCAACAGTTGTTTACATGTAGTGGAGAAGACGCGGAGTGGAGGCTGCTGGCACACGGCACCACCAGGCCGCCGCCGAGAGTGCCACTACCGACGCCCCAGCAGCCGCGTGTGGCCCTATGCCGACTAGCTAATGGCACCCAACTGGCACTTGTTGTGATAAGCAGGAGGAGGAAGAGGCCGCCCTCCAGATATTTTTGTCAACCTATGATCCACACTCGGCGATACACCCTGGCCAGACGCACCCATGGACCAAACCACCGCCACTCTTTCCCCCTCCCTCCTTACCAACCCCATTTCCTCACTCGAGTGAAAAGTTAACCAGTTAATCACTCCCGCATCAGTACAGTAATATATATATCTATCTTGATCTCATCTACAGAGTAGATATCTTCGAGCTTTAATCTTAAGGCTGAATGATTTAAAACTTCGCCTTGTAAATCTGTGTATGTTACCTCCTCATTAACTCCATCAGTTCCTTGATCTGCGAGATACTGTCAACATTTATACACCTTTACTATCACATCAAACGCTTAAAAGACAAGTACTTTCATCCCCCCAAGTCCAGAAAAGTAGAGAAGGATCATTCTCTCTCTCTCTCTCTCTCTCTCTCTCTCTCTCTCTCTCTCTCTCTCTCTCTCTCTCTCTCTCTCTCTTTCTTACACACACAAACACGCACATACATTCGCCCCTTCCTCCACGACTAGCGAGGTATACCATGTTTCAGTTCCTGAAGGGCGTCAGGGAGACTTAGTGGCGCAGGAACCCGTAAAGAAGGGGCATTAATCTGCCAGCGTGCGGCACCCGTCACCTCGCAAGACGTTAGTTTAAAATACCCCAACTAGATCTTATAGCAAGTGTGTGTGTGTGTGCGTGTTTGTGCGTTTTTTGCTTTATCGTAATATCTCCATGATATACGATAAATGCTGGCTCGCACTTCTGGGTCATGGGGAGAAACGTTGTAGGAGGAGGAGGAGGAGGAGGAGGGGTGTAGGGGAGCTGGACAAATGGATAGACTGCATGAAGAGAGGGAGGGAGGGGGACGTGTGTGTGTGTGTGTGTGTGTGTGTGTGTGTGTGTGTGTGTGTGTGTGTGTGTGTGTGTGTGTGTGTGTGAGGAGGAGGAGTGAGCCACGTGGAGTGGGTCAGTTGGAGATTTGGGGGATGGGAGAAGGGAGTGAGAGGAATGGAGAAAAGAGCTGCAGAAGCGGGTGGCTTGAACAACGAGCCTGGACGGGACAGCGATTAGGAGAGGTGGATGATGAAGTGGGGGTTAAGCTGGCTGGATACGAGGTGGGTCGTGAGGAAAGGACGAATGGATGACCCGGATGAAAGAAGCGGATCAGAAGGACCTGGATAAAGCGGCGAGTTGGATGAAGACGTGTATTCGACAGGCTGAATGTTTATACTCCATAGCTTAGATGAAGAGATTGTCAGGTGGGCTAAGCGACTAGCCAATCTGAATGAGCGCAAGGATGTATGGGGTTGAGATATTGGGGGTGAGTGACTGGGATGGGGTTCGGCTAATGGGTGGGGCCTTGGCTAGGCGTGACCATGTTTCACCACACAACCGACCCGATAGGAACCCATTGATTTTAGGGTAGTTCAAGGTTCCCTTCCACCCACAACCCCACCCAGACACTACTTCCCACCCACTCCCACAACATCCCTGCGTACGCTCGTACCACCCAAAGATTACAATTACACCTCAACTACCTTAACTACACCTTCCACCAGACGCTCACACTACACCAAATACTAACCTGATTACGCTCCCCACTCACTCAAAACTACGCCATCACGAAAACTACACACATACGAATTGGATTACGCTCGTATCGCCTTCACTACACCCTCACCGGAAGCTCCTGCGCCCAACACCCAGCAGTATATACACGTATGAGACAACCGGTCATGTCACAGCCAACGCCAACACCCTCCCTCTCAGGTGGTGCTTCCTCCTCCTCCTCCCCGTCAACACAAGACGCCGATGCCTCTCAAAGCTTGGCTGATGACGCATGCTCAGTACCGACTTCCCTCGCCTACGCATCTGCTACTAACACCATTAAGTTTTTTTTTTTTCTCTTTCTTCTGGCCAAAAATAACTTGCTTTTTTTTCTTCAAGTTATAATGTAACAGATGTTCTTCCTCCCACCATGTTACCGACAACAGCAGAGAGAGAGAGAGAGAGAGAGAGAGAGAGAGAGAGAGAGAGAGAGAGAGAGAGAGAGAGAGAGAGAGAGATCATGCGTCATTTGTTCTCCCGCCCCCTATACTCGCGTTCAGCGTTACCCGACAGCAGTCGACATAGAGGTGCGCTCGTTCTACCAGCACGAGCGTTTCTCTGCGCCTGCTGCAGGAGCCATACGTACACACACGCGTTCAGGACGTCGCCCTCACGTCCCTGTGAGCGGTCGCATTGAACCACGTATTCTCCACCTCGACAGTTGTGTGTGTGTACACGATGAAGTTTGCCCCAGGCAAGACGCCCCACACCCCAGGGGACTTGCGACGTCGCGCTCAAGCCATCTTACCTTCCTGCTTCAGGATTGGACCGTCGTGCTGTAAGGACAGCGCCTCCCTGCTGCTCAAGGATCTTACAGTCGTGCTGGAGGATGGCACCGTCGTACTTAAGGATGGTACAGCCGTACTTACGGATAGTACCGCCGTGCTCAAGGGTCGTAACGTCATGCTCAAAGGTTTACATGAGAAAGACAGACAACAGAAGGGGTTCGACCGTGCTGGTCGTGACGACATCCACAACCCTTATGTGAGACTCTTACATACATAGCATTATCCTGAATTCACCTCATTCTCCTGTGTCCTCGCGTCACACACACACACACACGCCAGTATGACATGAAAACCGAGCCCACTATCATCTGACGTGCACTTCACCATCAGCTTTACCAAACCCACATGGGAGACACGAGACCAAAATGACTGGATTACCACCATATCAAAATCTAGAACACCTTTGCACCTTAGGAACTGGCGCTGGGAGAGCTGGCTCACTAAAAGCCACAGTACACACACACACACACACACACACACACACACACACACAGAGTTCCTCATACCTTAAACAGGTCCTCTAGACACAATGGCCGGCTCTGACGCAAACGATGGAAAATGGCCATAAAATGAGTAAGAGGCCATTTATCATTTTTTCTATAAGGAGACTGAGAGACAAGGGTCTGCTCTACTGTTTTCGTCTGGCATGTTAACCTACTTCTTCTTCCTACAGCTTTTGTCCCGAGGTGGGTGTCAAGGACGCTAACGGTCGCTGCAATGCTCCAACCCAGAGACGGCAGCACTGGCGTCTGGGCCAGTCACGTCACCAACCACCGTCCCCACACACACACACACACACACACACACACTACCGGGTGATAAATAAGACTCAGAACACAATGCTCCGGGATAAGGGAAGGAGGGGGACACAGGAAGAAGACGAGGAGGATCAAGAGAGAGGAGGAGGAGGAGGAGGAGTCAGAGGAGGAAGAGGAGGGGGAGGAATACGAAAACAATGTGAAAGAGGCCAACGCGAATCCACACACACACACACACACACACACACACACACACACAAAAGACAATGATAAAAGACGGATGCAAATATAACACAGGAACGACATCAGTAATTTACACCTGAAAACAATGGTGTCAACAACAACAACAACAACAATACGGACGACGCCCCTGCAGCAGCCCCGTCAGGCCGACGCGTATGGACGGGGAGGTAATCCGGTGGGAAAGTTATGAGACAACATCTGGACTCATTCCAGGTCTTCAAGGGGGCTAAGATGATGAAGCCAGCCGGGAGTCCCTCTGGCGGGGCAACACCGTCGGTTTTGGTACGGTCGCTTCATCGCTTGCCTTCCTCTACGTGCTATGGCGTAAGGCGAGAGAGACACCCCCAACACACAGGCACTAAGTAAACCTGAGTGTACGCAGTTATAACGCGTCTGAAGGTGGCCTTAATATATTCAGTAGAGATAAAGGTATAGTACATGAGACATGGGTGAAGTACCCATGCATATGGGCGGTAAGGTAATATATGGCAGGCAGAAACCATAGCTTTTGCACCAGGAAAAACAACTTCATCTCTCTCTCTCTCTCTCTCTCTCTCTCTCTCTCTCTCTCTCTCTCTCTCTCTCTCTCTCTCTCTCTCTCCCACACACATCTCCTGCACGTTGATGGGTTAGGGAGGAAGAAGAGGGCAAGAGAGTCTATGCTCACCCTGGATTAGCGTGGGCCAGTCATGGGTGCTGATCACTCCATCACCACTATCTGATGGTGAGGGAGGGAGGGGAGGAGGTGGCACCGCGGGGAGGAAGGGAGGGAGGGAAGCAAGGAAGAAGTGGAAGAGAGAGAAAGGAAGGGGGAAATGGAGAGGTGAGGGAGACGAGCAGACGAAAGAAAGGGTTAAGGAGAGGGTCAGCTAAGAAGGATGACAGAGGGGGAGAGGGGGGGTGGTTAGGGGAAAAGAGGGAAATGAATGGAGGAAGGAACGGAAGGAAGGCTTATCCACGACGCCCCAGTCATCACGTCCCATTCATCACCTGTCGCTCACGTCCCACTTATCTCCCAGTCATCATCCCGTCCCAAGCCACCAGCTGCGGCGGGCAGGTTACATCCAGACGTCTACTCAGGGTTGGTTGGTGTGGATACCATGCGCCTCTCGACATGCTTTGTCTGGCAACGTTCACTCTCGTCAACCATCACATAACCCGCATCCCCTGCCAACGCCATCACACACCCACATCCCCTGCCAACGCCATCACATACCCACATCCCCTGCCAACGCTATCACACACCCACATCCCCTGCCAACGCCATCACCTACCCACATCCCCTGCCAACGCCATCACACACCCACATCCCCTGCCAACGCCATCACATACCCACATCCCTGCCAACAGTATCACATACCAACACCCTTGCCAGCGCCATTCCATACCGACATCCTTGCCAGCACCATCACTTACCCATATCCCTGCCAACGCCATCACATACCCACATCCGCTAACATAAATATCTCCTGTACACCTCTGCTTCTCCTTCACAATAATGAAAAAATAAATTCCGTTTGCTGTTGCATAAATTAAGTTTACGAAGGTATACCGGAAGCGTGTACGAGCCTGGCTAATCCATACACAAGCAACATTCCCCCATTACGACAGAAAAAACTCTGTATTTCAAAATCTTCGCCAAAAATGTTAAAAAAGGGGGTTAAAAAATCTTGACAAATTAATGAAGTCATTAGATCAAAAGTAGACATGATTCTTATAGACGACACGATCAGGAAACACTCTGAAATACAGGAAAAAAATTACAGTAATCTTCTAAGAACAATACAAACATAGACCACTGCACTGCATAGGCCATGCACATTATTCAGTGTTTAAAACACTGAAGAATGTGCGTGGCCTTAATTCGTCAAAGTTACTAATTTCCCGAAACTCAGACGAGAGTACGTCAGCTCGGGGAGGCCTCAATTCATGTTCCTCCTCAGCTTCATAAGTTGCGAGAGGAACCCGCCGACGGGGGCGACAAAAACATCGCCTCACACTTACTGAGGCGGGGCGAGCCGAAGGGGCCCCATTCATACTGACGCACTCTCCAGGGTGACGGAGACGCTGGGGGATGACGCGAGTACTTAAGAGAAGTCCCGGTCGGTGATACTTTACGAGAGCTCTAACGAAGGGCTCAGATACAAAGAGAGATCCAGGAAGGCCAGATACTCAGAGACAGGTCAAAGGGCATCCCGTAAGTGAGCTCAGGAGAGGAGAGACACCAACCAACAGACGTCCCTCGGGAGGCGAGACATGTGAAGAGAGATACCCGGGAGAACCCAGACTTAACAGGAAAGATCGAGACAGATAAGAAGTTCCAAGGTCCACTATGAGCTGACCCCACCAGTGGCTCGTCCGTCTACTGGTCGTCCAGCCAGTTCGTCGCGGACACAATCGATCGCCAGCTCGATATGCTTGACAAAACTGATGGACGCTGGGGTCCTGGAGCCCAACATCATCAAAGCTTCTTTTAGTACCTCCCCTTCCTCCACCGTCATGCACCTTGGTCCTGCATGGACGGTGTCTTGGGAAGGAGAGTCCAAAAAATGAGGATAATTCCAGGATGCTCCTGAGATGTGGGTCTTCTGGACTCTTGCTATCCAAACTTACCATATGAGAGTCTGTATGACGGATGTAATGAACCGGTCCGTACCAACCTACATACCATCCACCACAACTGGAGTCTGACTGAAAGACACTCTACCATCTCTGTAATCCTTTGGCGCGACCGCTCACAGGATGGGCATGGGGGTGCACAGTAAATCTGACAGTACCATCATCCTATATATAGAAAGAATACTTCCCACGTATTCCCTGCGTGTCGTAGAAGGCGACTAAAAGGGAAGGGAGCGGGGGGCTGGAAATCCTCCCCTCTCATTTTTCTTTTTTTTTTTTTCCAAAAGAAGTAACAGAGAAGTGGGTCAGGTGAGAATATTCCCTCAAAGGCCCAGTCCTCTGTTCTTAACGCTACCTCGCTATCGCGGGAAATGGCGAATAGTATGAAAGAAAAAAGAAAGAATATATATATATATATATATATATATATATATATATATATATATATATATATATATATATTTTTCTTTCAAACTATTCGCCATTTCCCGCATTAGCGAGGTAGCGTTAAGAACAGAGGACTGAGCCTTTGAGGGACTACCCTCACCTGGCCCAATTCTCTGTTCCTTCTTTTGGAAAATTAAAAAAAAAGAAAAGAAAAAAAAAAAGAGAGGGGAGGATTTCCAGCCCCCCGCTCCCTCCCCTTTTAGTCGCCTTCTACGACACGCAGGGAATACGTGGGAAGTATTCTTGCTCCCCTATCCCCAGGGATATATATATATATATATATATATATATATATATATATATATATATATATATATATATATATATATATATCAACGTAGGTACTCGTAGGTGCGTCCTCTCTCTCTCTCTCTCTCTCTCTCTCTCTCTCTCTCTCTCTCTCTCTCTCTCTCTCTCTCTCTCTCTCTCGAATCCACCGTCCCTGAGCGTATTTGGCAAGGAGGGTGGGTGTGTGTGTGTGTGTGTGTGTGTGTGTGTGTGTGTGTGTGTGTGTGTGTGTGTGTGTGTGTGTGGAGGGGTGGGTGTCGTCGCGCGACAGACGCAGGAGGACTAACATTAACATCATCACTTGTCCTGATGGTGACAACTGCCAAGGAACACAAATTGTTGTTGCTCATTGTCAAGGGAAAATGGAGACAGATGAGGGTGGGAGGCAGGAGGAGGAGGAAGAGGAGGAGGAGAAGATGGGGGATGGAGTGGAAGGAGGATGAGGAGTTCAGAAAGGTACAGCTGGAGATGGAAGAGGACAATATGGAACAGCATGGGATAGGAAAAGAGTAATAAAAAATGACGAAAGAAAGATAGGGAACGAAGAAGAGAGATGTGTTCCTGGATCAGACAGGTGAAACTCCCTCGTATATCACCGGCGGTTTGACCCCTGAGTCACCTTCCTCCGGCCGGCATGAGAACGCAAGTAGAGCGGGAGGTGCTTTACGTCGTAATTAATATTTAATCACTCAAAATTTCACCCTATTAACCTTAACTGCTCACTTCTTTGGCGGGGGATGATAATCATATTCTTGACGTGGGAATACACGAGAGTGGTGGCGTCCAGAGCGGTCCCCCTCAAAAAGCCGATTTTCCCGCGCATTATCATTTTCTTTTTTTTTTTACTCACGATTCAATTTGTTATGTTAAGCGAGGAGTCGTCCCCCACCTCCTCCTCCTCTTCCTCCTCCTCCCTATCTTCACGGGTACATTAGTCAGCCCTTCGCTACCCCTTTTCATATCTCCCAGTCCTTTAGCCCCTCATTCTATCCCTTTCCCATTTACCACTCTTTCCATTCTCTCCCATTTACCTTCCATTCCATCCCCTTCCATCTACCCCTCATTCCACACCCTACCAGCTATCCCTCATCCAACCCACTCCCCCTCTAAATCCTGCGCGTCGCATAGGTGCGGAAGTTATCTCCCCACTGAGCACCTATGTACTCCCCGTGTCCTGGTGTCACATTCGCCCCCCAGTACAGCGTCCTGGCTCTTCATCCGCCCCTCCCTCACAGCCACAGAGGAACCCAAGAGCCTACCGCCTCATTAACTCACCTGTCACCACCTCTCATTAACCACCCCTTTTCCGTACACTGTGGCGTTCCTCTCCACCCACCCTCCTCTCTCTCTCTCTGTTCTACACGTATCATTTCGGGCCACCCTCCCCCACCCCTGTTCTCATGAGCCGCCTGCGCTGCGCCAGCAGAAGCCTGGCTGCTGCTTCCCTTGGTTTACGTGCGGGGACCGTCCCTGCGAGGAGGACACGTCGAGAGCGATGATGATCCATCTACTCGGCCTCGTTCGGCAGAACTACCGCAGCAATGCTCCTCTTTCCCTCTTTTTCCTTCGTCCTCTCCTCCTCCTCCTCCTCTTCCTCTATAGTCCTGCCGCCTTTCAGGAATCTCCTCGAGATCGTGTGAGAAGATGGAGGTAATCCCCTTCCCCCCAAGCCTTTCCCTTGTTTTTAAATCCTATTATCTTAAAAACTCTTTTTAACCAGAGCTTCGGCTGGGCCATATCTTTGCCCGTGCCATGGCGGCTACTGTGGGAAAAGAGAAGAAAAAAAAAAACACTCCCTCACACCTCACCCTCCCCATTTTACCGCTCACCCTTCACCCTTCACCCCTGGCCCTTCACCTAACCTCCTTCCCTTCACTCTACCACCTCCGCCCATCCTGCACCTCCCTTACCCTTCCTCCTATCATAGCCCTCCACACAAGCACCCCTTCTCCTTCCTTAAGGCTCGACTCACACGTCCCGAAACTCCCTTCACACCAGCATCACCCCCATCCCCGCCCCTCCCTCCCTCTCTCCGAACTCACACATCTCCCCCCCCCCCCTCTTCTTCCTCTCCTAGCCGTTTACGTCATGGCGCCACAAAGGAAGAGACGAGAATAAGCCGCAGAATACGTTGCACCTGCGGCAGCCCGTCACCACCTGCGGCAGAGAGAGAGAGAGAGAGAGAGAGAGAGAGAGAGAGAGAGAGAGAGAGAGAGAGAGAGAGAGAGAGAGAGAGAGAGAGAGAGAACACAGAATGGAGGAGCAACGAAAGAAGAAAAGGAAGACAGCTAAAATCAGATGGAGAGCTCAGGCGAAATGAAGGAGGAGGAGGAAGAGGAGGAGGAGGAGGAGGAGGAAAAGGAGGAGGAGAAAGAAGAAGAAGAGGAGGAGGAGGAGGAAGAGGAGGGGTGAAAGTTAAGCGGTTACTGAGGAAGGAGGAAGTGAAGGAGAGAAGAAAGTGTGGGAGCGGATATTGGGTATTAGGCAGGCATGAGCAAGTGTGAGGAAGGGGGCGGGGAAGGGGGGATCACTGTGGTGGCAGGAAGAGAGAGGAGAGAGAGAGAGAGAGAGAGAGAGAGAGAGAGAGAGAGAGAGAGAGAGAGAGAGAGAGAGAGAGAGAGAGAGAGAGAGAGATTCTTTCCCACCACAAATAATAATGATAATAATAACAACAGCAATAATAATAATAATGATAATAATGATGATGATAATAATAATAATAATAATAATAATAATAATAATAATAATAATAATAATAATAATAATATAACAACAATAATAATCTCTCTATACTTCAGTTAAGGCCCGAACTTTTGGTTATGACTGGAGACTCCAACGTAAAAAAAAAGAATCAACAAAATGTAATGAATCATGAATACTGGTATATGACAGAAACACCAGAGATACGTTTAAAAAAAACTGCCGGGACAAATACCTCAAGTCCACGACTGACGTTACTTAAGCCTCTGTTGATATGAGCGTTATTTCAGCGAGTCACATCTGTTCCTCCTTTTTTTTCTCTCTCTCTCTAGTCTTACAACACAAAAGCAAGTTCGTCATTATTTCCAACATAATGACAACACTTCGAAAATGACCCATTAGTCTGCTGTTGTTTGGTTTTCCCATGTATACTGTACCCACACTGAGTCTGGGACTTTATCTTCACTGCACGTACACGTTTTGATGGTCTGGGACGTCTTCTATCCCCACAACTGAGTCTGGGAATTTATCTTCACTACACGTACTCCTTTTGGTGGTCTGGGACGTCTTCTATCCCCACAGCTGAGTCTGGGACCTTATCTACACTACACGTACGCCTTTTGAAGGTCTGGAACGTCTTCTATCCCCACAAATGATTCTGGGACCTTATCCTCACTGCACGTATCCCTTTTGATGGTCAGGGACGTCTTTCTTCTACAGTCTTCCTTCACTCGCATCTGCTCGCCGAGTCCCACCTCATCGAGATAGCGGGAAGTACGTGGTTCTCTCATGTGCACCTTCTTTTGGAAAGTAACAACACGGGAAAGGAGGATTTCCAGCCCCGCTTAGTCGTCTTCGAGGACAACGCAAGAGATACGTGAGTAATATCTCTCGCGGATTACTTGCACTCTTCAACTAACTCTGAATACAGTCTTTCAACTCTTGAATTCAAGGTTACAGTCACTGTGTTCAGTAGCCTCTTTCTTCAGTGCAGATCTGGCTGAGGCGTCTCTGCTTTATCATATTCTGAGAGACTTAGGTGATAAGGGAATTCGTAGGAGTTTGACTTGAATCCAGTTACTGGCGTAATATCGGCATATCTGGCTTCAGAGACGGGCATGTTAGACTCTGGCCTCTGGGTATTCAGTGCAAGAAGAGATGAGAGAAAACCAGAGGTAATCAGACGGTTGGTTGGCTGTAGAATAGTTCCCACCGAAGATGCAGGGATAAAACAACCAGCAAGAAACATGTCGGAGAACACGGAAAGAAGTGCTTGTATAGTTTTAGAGTACGAAAGGAGTGGACGGATGGATTAAACTGGGTGAGGGAACTGTGAAAGCTCACACAGCGTACGTAAGATTAAAAAAGTTGTATGATAGGAAAAAAAAAATCAAGAGATGAAGAGTCCCCTCAGCATAAAGAAGTTAAAAAAAAAAATAGGTGTACTTACGCTCTGAAGGTAATCTGTCCAAGCCCAATGATGTATCTATACCCCTACTTACCTAACCCATCAACATCGACTTACTCAACATCTAATCCTCCAAGTCAAGACTCCAGTATTAGAGTCCCACCACAGATGACAGTCTTCTTTTGGGACAGCCACAGAAGGAGCAACAGGGTACTTTCCTTGGGACATCCTCTCACTGTTGACTACAGTTACGTCCTGCACTCAGCCACCCACACCCTCCCACACCCATATTAATAGCCGTGCCCACGACTGAAGGCAGAAAGAAGGCCGGGTCTCCACCTGGGATCCGTACACTGTATCCTGTCCATCCTGTGTATGTGTATATATATATCCATACACACGTACCATCAATGCTAGAATGGACCTATTTTGGACGACCTAAATTTGGACGTCCAACATTAGACATGTGTTTCGTTGGCTTTCCGGGTTTATATTTGGAGGAGCGGAGCAGCTGCCTTCACGGTGACTGCACGGGACCCAGTCATTGCTTTCGCGACGCGAAAAAAAAAAAAAGAAACGGGAAAGCTGTACACAGGATCGAATATTGGCGAGAGTCGCTGGCAAAAAGAAAAAAAAAATGCCCATAGATTAACGATCAGTCTTGTGTTTATAAACGCATGCAACTGTTTAAAGGGGGGCGTCAGCGGCAGCCTCCCGTGCAGGAGTCTGCCATGCACAAGGTCGGGAGATTCACGTGTCAGGCGTGACAGTCGAGGTGTCATGACAGGTGTGTCCTCCTCCTCCTCCTCCTCCCACTCCCTTCCTCCCTGGCCTGAGGACGGTCGCCTGACTCATCTCCCTCACACCCACCCATCCACTCATACCCACGCCCACCCTCATCCTAAACCTTCACATTCCTAAGCTGAAATACAAGACCTAGGAGTCTTAGAAGTTATGGGTCACGTGCATGTGACGAAATGATGAATTACGTCGGCGTGGGATTTTTCTTGGGCGAGGAGAATCCAGCATCATAAGCTTCCCCGTCTAGGTTCCAATCACTGATCTATTTTCCCCATAAATGAAGGATCCCCCAACCATCCTCCCGCTTATTCTCTTTCCGGAGGTTCCTCCTGCAGGTTCAAGGGTGCGCTACACTCGGAAGCAGGGACAGGCTGGACTCCTTAGCAGCGGGAAGTTCTAAGATCAGACTCTACTCTCTGTCAGCCTACGATAAAACTTACTCGCCAAGGGTGACTTTACACTCGCGGTGTGACCTCCTGCGGGAGGACCCAGGTAACATCTGTGTGTACAGACAGATAGATGCGATCGGATTCCTCCTGCTGGAGGTCTCGCCGCGAGGAGAGAGAGAGAGAGAGAGAGAGAGAGAGAGAGAGAGAGAGAGAGAGAGAGAGAGAGAGAGAGAGAGAGAGAATCTGGTGAGGCTGTATCACTGGGAGTAAACTCGTCAAAGCACTTCTCGCTCCAAAGGAGTCTACATTTCCCCGCGACTGGAAGTAGCGCTAGCGGACTTGGGATGCAGGAACATTTAGAAAGGTCCTGGATAATCAGAAATAAAAGATGAAGACATACATACATAAATACATACATACATACAAGGATAAACAGATGGAAAGATATCACACAGTTCTTCTTAAAGCGAGATGACAAACAAGGCATCAGAGGCAGGGAGAGGCAGGGAGAGGCAGGGAGAGGCAGGGAGAGTATCTCTGAGAATATCCTAATCTGCATCGGTTTGTTTATTTGAGGAACCTCTGCCTAGCCTGGTACCACCCACCCTCGCCACACACACTCATACACACACACACATACCGCCTATACACACGGGGCCCGCCATTACCCCGCCCAACACTTTACGAGCCTACGCTTTTACTCGGAGGGGAAAAACCCCCTCTGCTGGTTTATTGAACCAAGGACGCGAATCTCTCTCTCTCTCTCTCTCTCTCTCTCTCTCTCTCTCTCTCTCTCTCTCTCTCTCTCTCTCTCTGCCCCCGCCGGTTCGGTAGCGGCCCCACCAGGGTAGTCACGCGAGTCAACCCTGATGTAAACAGAAGGCTTTGGGGGAGGGCATCTCAGCGGCGTACTTGTCACCCGTTGCCCAATTAGAGGAAAACATCTCGTGTGGAGAGAGAGGGTCCCGGATCCCGACGTCGTCGACCGCGGGTGCGGAGAGGGTGGGAATGGTGAGGGGGAGCTAATGGGATGATAGATGAGTGGGAAAATGGAGGAGGAGGAGGAGGAGGAGGAGGAGGAGGAGGAGGAGGAGAAGAAAGAAGAAGAAGAAGAAGACTACGCCGAGATTAGGGAAGGTTCAACGAGTGCAGAAGGACGAATTGAAGACTTTTTTGGGGGGATGGTAGAACTTGGCCTCCCGTGAGGCAGCGACGCACACCGCCGACAACACAGGCGAGGGTACAACACTCTCTTCCTTCCCCACCAACATGATGCACAAGTAACGTAACTACATACCAGGACTACCTAGCGTGCGGACGAGAGGCCTGACAGATGAGCCTTAACGAGAATAGACACTGGGGAAGAAAAAGACACACACACACACACACACACACACACACACACACACACACACACACACACACACACACATCCGTATCACTAATTCAAAGATGGCAGCCAATCCCTCCCACACATCACCGACATCCCGAGCAAAAAAAAAAGCTCCCCCAAAACACCATCTCACATTCTCCACGGTTCATCTCCCACTCAAATCCACATCCATCTTCCCTTTCCCCCCCCCTCATCTTTCACCTCCCTCACCGTGCGCCTCCTCTCCCACACCGCACTCGCCATACATCACCGAAACATCATTAACCAAAACATCCACGTCTCTTGTCATCCTATCCCGTCCTCAACCCTCTGTTTCCCCTCACGTTGGCCTCCACCTCCTACAGTCCCCGACCACAGCCTGGTCCACCAGGCATCAGAACTACGAGAGAGAGAGAGAAAAAAAAACATTCAATGCCGGATGTAACTGAGTCACACACACACACACACACACACACACACACACACACACACACACACACGCACACCGCACCACAGCACTGATTCACACCCCCTTGCCTCTCTCTCTCTCTCTCTCTCTCTCTCTCTCTCTCTCTCTCTCTCTCTCTCTCTCTCTCACGTAAACTGCCCCTAAATTTGAAAACAGTTTGTTGACGTTTTTACCCAAGAGACTAAGCAGACTTCTGAGCTGACCTGGGGCATCTTTCTCCACATTTTTTTTTTCAAGATTAAATCGAAATTGGTTACCGTAAAAGCAATATGTAGAAAACGTAACACATTTGCTGGGCTCCTAAAACGCTTACGCCAACACAGTGATACGCTATTGATGATCCGTGCAATACTGCCTTCTTTACACTTTATACAAATAATACGTACAATCATGATGTGTTTCTACTTGTTAAAAATAACCGAAATATAATGTAATGTATACATAAAGTTAGGGGAGGAGTGGGTTGTGGGGTGGGGTGGTGGAACTTTACATACGTATTCGTTACCCCTGCACTTTTAGAAGCCTATGATCGTTTTCTTTGTTTCATCCCTGCACGCCATTTTCTTTCTACGGCGAGGGGGGGACACTCATATCTTCAACTGCTACGTCCAGTGTATACCTGACATAAAATAACTATTTGCAGAGAATATGCGTCTCAAAATAAGTCAAATAAGCTCAAACCTTGATAAACGAGGAGAATCGCACAGTTTCTACAGTAAAATATCAGCTTAACCCATAAAGATATGAACATTCGACACAGAGAGAAGAAGGTGCACAACCATGAACAATATCTGTGAAATGCGTTAAAAAATTCAGCTACCAATGAGGCAGCTCTACGATCACCGAACGGGAAAACTACCTAACGAGGTGATTACACAGATGGTTTATTCTTTGTGCGCGTTCCCTGCGGCGTGGGAGTCATTAGCAACCTTGTAACTAAGTGTACTGTTAAGGTCAAAGGTTAACAACACGTTGATACGGGTCGCCATAAGGTCAGAATTCATGGCCAACAACTATATCGGCGAGTGTTTAATTTTCTGAGTGTGTGTGTGTGTGTGTATATATATATATATATATATATATATATATATATATATATATATATATATATATAGTGGAGTGTAACCTCTTCTCATAGCACGCCTCTCGGAATATCCAGTTCTGTCTTAACGAAGGAGATGTGGCCTGGGGAAAAGACTCTGTTGTAACAGCACTTCCAGACACACAGCGATATCCCCCTCCTCCGTCCCTACATACGACAACCGCAGTACCTTTCCTCTGGCTACTGATCGTCAAAAGGGCTCTCGTCCTGGAAGCAACAACAATACTTATGTACTGGAACGGTCCAGTATATAAGGTAGGTGACGTCCATATTATGGCTACGACACCAGTGATGAGGGGCGGATCCTGGAGTGTCAGCAAGGAGGAAGGCGTATGTGTGGTTCAGGGGGTATAACGTGCCTCACTCCCCACCTGCACTGTGATCCTACCCAGGGGGCAGCGGGCCACAGCCCCGTCTCTCTATATGGTCAGGAACCCCTCGACCCTTCGCTAGCATCCTTCTGAACCACTCCCTGCACCTCCTCCTCCTCGTTCTTCTTCTCCTCACTTTCTCCCTTTGGCTCTACTTTGAGTCTCTGAGTCTTTCTTCCTTCCCCCTATCCACCTTCATCCTAAAGACCATGTTTTTCCATCCAGTCTTTAGTCCTCTCCTCCTCCTTTTTCTCCATCCCTTACTTCAATCCCACGCAACCTCCTTCTCTCCCCCCCCCTACTTCAGAACCCATCTTTCCTCCTTAATTCTACAATCTTTCCTTCTTGACACCTTTGTCCCTATTTCAGAAATACTTTCCCTTCTCATTTACCTCGAATTACTTTCTTGCTTTCCCATTCCTTTCCTGCACCTAAAACATCCTCCCGTTACCCACGACAGCCTCCTACTTCACCCCTAGACCTAGTCCCCTAACTAGGTCTCCAGATCCCTTCCTCCTACGTCTGTTCTTCCCAAGACCAGTTCCCTAATACCCCAGGACGTTCAAGCTCGCTGCCTCTCCGTCTCTGTGGGACCCACGCCCTACAGGTCTATAGCACCCGCCCGGCTCACCGCCCTTCGTTCACTACCACAGGATGAACACAACAAGGGAGGATCACCTCATGGCTGGAGGTCCTAGGATGGCTGGTGTGAAGTCATGGTTCACACACATAAGGATATTCTATCTTGGGTTAAAACACACATAAGGATACTTCATACTGGGGTAAAACCAGTGTTTCTGGGACTCGGGGATGACGAATATTTCAAGGACAACCCTGACAGAGAAAACTAGTGACTGGAGGGTGGAGACATCGGGTTAAAACACTCAACTACACAACTCGGCCATGATTTTCCTTCCTCCCCCCAAGGGGGCGCGCAAGACTCTGCCCTTCCCTCCTCCTCCTCCTCCTCCTCCTCCTCCTCCTCCTCCTCCCCACCTTACCTAGGCTTATAGCTACGGTATACCCAGCACTACCACGGGACTCATGATGATGATGATGACGGTAAGTCAGCCGGGTTGAGAGTAGCCAGTGAAAGTAAGGTGGAGACGCTAGGCACCGGCGGGCGGGCGGGAGGGCGTGACCCAAGACATGCTTCATCTCGACGAATTACTACCACTGAATTCATCTCTCTCTCTCTCTCTCTCTCTCTCTCTCTCTCTCTCTCTCTCTCTCTCTCTCTCTCTATCTATCTATCTATCTTCAGCGTCTGAGCTGGCTCTGTTGGACAGTGGCGGTGGTAGGTGCTGAGGGCTCTGCTCGCGTTACGTTCCCCATACAAGACCCCCAGATGTGATCTATATTGCTAAGGCGGGATGGGGAGGGGGTGAGGCTGGAGAGGCGAAGCTTTGTCGTTCAGTCTGGTTCCATCTCAGGTGTTGGTGAGATGGGAGAGCAGGGGGGGAGGGGGGGTGTTGTGTTCTCACAGCTCACTGGACGTTGTTGTTGTGGTTGTGGAGGGATCGTTGAGGGGGTTGTTGTAAGGGGGTTTGTTGTTGTGTGTGTGTGTGTGTGTGTGTGTGTGTGTGTGTGTGTGTGTGTGTGTGTGTGTGTTTCCTTATCAGTGATATACACGGAGTAGAGGTGGTTCACAGAGGCTACTACAAGGCGAAGATCAGGAGTAATCAGGGAAGCAGCAATTAGCAGCAGAAGCAGCAATGATCATCATCATCATCAGCAGCAGCAGTGGCAGGGGTGAGCAGATGCCACGACAACAGGGGCGTCACAGGAGGGGGGCTACGCTGAGCACCGCAAGCATCCCAACCCTGAGCAAACTCCTGCCCCGCGGGCACGGCCATGCATCTCACCAGATTTCCCACCCACTTTACGACTCCGGTTGTCATAACCTTCAGGTTACAATAACAGGAAGGGTTGTGAGGACAAAGTTATGATGAACGATGATGAAAGAAAAAAAAAAGTAACTTTTGAGACACGTTTGAAAAGCAGTTTAGTTATAGGAAAAAAATCTAATATTCAGGTATTTTATTCTAAATATAGTGACGTCACAGAAGGACAGTGTGGAGGATGACTCAGAGGATGACGTGGGTGGAGGAGGAGTAGGAGGTTGGTGGTTGCGGGAAAAGGGGAAACAATGCGTAGGAATTCCCTGTGACGGTGTGGCGTATCGATCGCCTCGGTGTGAGTAGGACCCATGTGCTTTCGCTACTGCGGAAGGCCAGTGAGTCAGGGAAGGACCCGTGATGTTAAGACTCACGGTTCCGGGCCTGGACTGTAGGGGGTGGGGGGAAGAAGAAGCAGAAGACCCCCCTCCTCCCCGAATACCTCACCAGGTATTCACCAGTGTGTTGTGTGTGTGTGTGTGTGTGTGTGTGTGTGTGTGTGTGTGTGTGTGTGTGTGTGTGTGTGTGTCGCTAATCATGACTTTCATGGTGTAAGGAGAGAGGCTACGCCCAGCATCAGCTTCCTTGACACCCCTCACCCGTCCCTCACATCATCATCACCGACCCCACCACCACACCCCCTCAGTCCACCTCTCCTTTTACCACACCCCCTCCTCACTCATCACTCACCGCCCTCTCAATACACCTCCATCTCCACTGTACAGCAATAATGGGACTGCAGACTCAGAGCCACAACTCCTCGAAATACTGTCGCAGAAATCACAGCCTAAAATGACCTAAAGCAGCAGGCAATACTTTTACATAACCATGGTGTACTTAGCCATCTGACCTCTGACCTGAGCCGCCATCTACCAGAACCATCCCACAGCGGAAGGTCTTCATGAGGGTGACGACAAGAGGAGGTGCTGTGACGGAAGGGGACGTGACGTCGAGGTCCGCTACGGCCCGAGTGGATGTACTTACTACAACTGTGTTACAGAAACAGCAGGAGAACGATCAAGAAAATGCTAACCTCCGACATCCAGGATCGAACCCGGGACCCCTGCGTAGGAGGCGGGAGCACTACTGCTAGGGGTGACCATAGCCTAGCAGTGGTGCTCCTGCCTACTACGCAGAGGTCCCGGGTTCGATCCTGGCTGTTGGAGGTTAGTACATGATAGTGCGCTTTCATGTGTACTATTTACGTATATATGTGTGAGTGTGTATATATATATATATATATATATATATATATATATATATATATATATATATATATATATATATATATATAAACATAACTAGGGGTCGCATCATAGTGCTCAATGCGTAAAAACAACAGTTCCACAAACAATACATTACATGAGGGGGGAGCGCTGTACCGCAGGTGATCACGAAATCAACACCGCCATTCTTACCTGCGAAGGAAAAAAAAGAGATCATTAATGACACCATACTTCATCATGCGTAGATCTACGATGCTGGTGGCCAGCAGCCATCAAGCACTTTACGTTGTGAATCTTTAACAAAAACCTATGATTCTTTATGACTCTGGACGATAGAGACAAAAATCTATGACCCCTCTGTAGTAGATGACCTTGTGGGATTCATTCAAATTCGTTCGGACTCTCTACCTTTTTCGTACGGACAGCTATATACGAGGGTTACAGCGTTCGAGGATGGGGACTGAGTGATGGTGAACGGACAGGAGACGGGAGTCACCACACAGACAGGGAGGAAGGTCAATAACTATCTTCACTGAGGGACATCAGATCAACAATCAAATCACACACACACACACACACACACACACATTCACACACACACGAGAGCCGACCCGTGCCAGTAATGGAACCCCGAGAACAAACATACGACCCGTGCCAGTAATGGCACGTCCGGGAACGGGCTGTCACGGACAAGGGCCCATGTCAGACGTGGCCTGGCGAACCTTTACACACACACACACACACACACACACGTAAAGGCTCCATTCGTAAGGTTAGCCTGAACTCCAGGTGCTGACAAGCGCCTCTATAGCAAATGACACTGTTACTCGCCTCTCCATTCGCGTGAGGCGCCCTCTCCTGGGCATGGCAGGAGCGGTGACGTAGGAATGGATGGGGGAGGAGAGGGAAAGATGATGCCACCCCCTCCCCCCCTCCCCCCATGTTCATCCGGTAAGCGCAAAATAGACCGGAGGTCACAGAGGGAGGGGGGGGGGGGAGGAGGGGTCTTTAGTCATCCCTCTAATGGGGCTTTTACGGTGGAGCGAGGACTCGAACCCTTCGAGAGAACGTTCAGTCCATTTTCCCTCGACTGGTCCCTCTTCCTCATCTCCAGCCGACCACTGACCCCCACCCCCAACAGCATTTCTTATCCTTGAATACTTTCCACCAAGCTGCTGTTACTTTCTCTGGACGCATCTGGGAGTGACCACTTTCTACAAATCCTGTTTCCCCTTCACCCGCCGCATTAAACCCCCCCCTTCCCTCAACGACTGCGTTCCCCTAACATTATTTCTTCGCCCTCCCTCCCTCCCCCCCCAAGTCAAGTTTCTCTCCAGCATCCAGCCCGGCCAGCCAACCATGGGCCAGAACCCCCCCACAGCAAACACTTCCCCCCTCCACTCCTCCTCGCTCCCTACCCCACCACAACACACACATTCCCCGCCTCTCTCTCTCTCTCTCTCTCTCTCTCTCTCTCTCTCTCTCTCTCTCTCTCTCTCTCTCCACGACCCCCTGCAAGAAAACCTGCTACTGCAGGCTTGGTCACCCTCTTCCACCCCACCTCCCCCACCGCCTGTGACAAATTACAACAACATTCTCTTTCGTTGCCTTTCATCTCTCTCTCTCTCTCTCTCTCTCTCTCTCTCTCTCTCTCTCTCTCTCTCTCTCTGTCGGCCAACAGCCACCGCCGCACCACCACAACGCAAACATCACCTTCTTTTTTTTTTTCCCCTCCACGTGATCAGAGGTGGTCCATGAGAGAGCTGTGGATCTGGCTCAGTGCTTGGACGGGTCAGGTGACCGACCATCTGGGAGCGCTGGACGACAGCTTGCTGGGAGTGGTACGGTATGCGCTACCACCGCCCCATGGGAAAGTCTAGCGGCGATAAGCGCTCGTGAGTACACTCACTCTCTCTCTCTCTCTCTCTCTCTCTCTCTCTCTCTCTCTCTATATATATATATATATATATATATATATATATATGACAAATTGGTGTCAACAAGGAACAAGCAGCCGGGACACGCAACAAGCATCGTGCACGAAACGCCCTCGTAAAATTGTTTACATTTACGCCGGTTACAGTTTTCGGCGCTAGATGGCAGCGCTGCAGACCCCATAACTCAGCGTTAATTCAGATTTATGCCGCCGCTTCTCAGTACAGCGCCTCCCGGGCCCGGGGGTCCCCTTGGTCCTCCTTGTAGGATATCACCCGAGGCTAAGGTTGTAGGAGTAGAATATTTGCAGTGAACGCATCTTAGAAGTTCTACAGACAAGCGTCTCTCTCTCTTTCTCTGGTTGAAAACTACTTTAAAAGTTTTGCGCATATCTTTCTCAATACAACATACAGACGAACGAATCTAACATCGTCTATAAATAAAGCATGGTCTTGGATATACCGTGGACGGGAAGCACTTACAACAAAGACCATCGTTGACCACTCCACACCAACACACCTTGATGACGCTCGTAACCTAACCACGACAGTTACTGCGGTGGGCTGGTCTTGGGTAATTACCAACACCCAGGACGAACTACTTCCTTTGATATGATCAAGCCACGATGAGGCCACACTACCCGTGCACTGACCTGCCCTGCAACATTGCCGTCAAACACCTCAGTAATTACTGATTAATGCTCACAGGATACATCGTAACAGCGTCGCTATGTCAACCACCGCAAAAAAACAAAAACAATATCAGCGACATCTCTGCACCCTCATCTTGGTTCACCGGTAATAGTTTCCACCCCCGTGTCTCCCACGCCTGTCGCGCCGATAGGAATCTACGTCATTGGTGCAGCAGATTGGGAACTAAGTCTCGCATGGATTTCTCCCTGTGTAAACGATACCTCACCTCCTCCTCCTCCTCCTGCTCGCCGCCGCCTCCTCCTCCTGCTCGCCACCTCCTCCTCCTCCTCCGCTCCCCAGAGTACACAGCCTCAGCGTCCTCGGTCGTTCCCAGCGGTTCGGGTATTTGACAGCGTGACTGGACGACCGCGATAAAAGACCTCTCCACACTTTCTTAAACTCTCCAGCACCGACCGTCCTGAAGGTGCGGTGTTAACACACAAGCGTAAGCGAATCCATTCGTGAGAGCGGTCGGTCCCCGAACAACCTCTGCCATCTCTCGACTCGAAAGGTTCGCAAGATCCAGCCTGCCTTATTTTTTCTTATGGGGGAAAACTGTTGCTCTGCCGTGTGCTTCTGAGGGTAAAGGTCATGATGGGTCATTGCTCCAAGGTCTTGTATGCTGTTCCATCCCAGACGTGAAATCGTGTGCAATCAAACCAGGTGAAATACAACAACAGAGGCATCGTACAACAGAAAAAATGCATCGGGCGAAATACAGTAGGTTTAATACACCAGGTGACTTCATTCTCCTCGGGAGATAAGCAGTCGTTATCTTGCACTTATCAACCTTATGTGGATCCTCGGATGGAAAGGAGAAAGTACTGCACTCACCATCAGGCAATGTGACTCGGTCTCGCCATTCAAAGAGATGAGGAGGAGGAGGGGGGAGGGGGCAGCCCCATCTGGCCGTCGCATCAGAGGCAAAATGTTTTAAGTCCGCAAATAGAAACATTGTGCACATGCGCGGGCGACGAGAGACGCGCGGGTCAAGAAACTACATGGGTAGGGCAAGAACGTAACGAGAGAGAGAAGAGAGAGAGAGAGAGAGAGAGAGAGAGAGAGAGAGAGAGAGAGAGAGAGAGAGAGAGAGAGAGAGAGAGAGAGAGAGAGAGAAATGACAACACGCCAGGGGCGTGGTAACGTAAACACCATAATAACAGCGAGTGGGGCTCGTGGGCGTGGGCAAGTGGGGGCGTGAGGCAGTGTTGCTACAGCCGATATTTGTGGTGTTGTAGGGAAGTGTTGCGCTGTCGTGGGTGGCGTCGTAGTGTTGTGGGTTGTCATGTATTACCACAACGACTCAGGAAAAAAAAAAAACTTCCAGCGATACACACACGACATATCAACTCGAAAATTCTGGTCAACCCGAAAATTTTAGGCACAAACAAAAGGCGCTTTTAGAATTCTCTTCGTTATCTACGGCGAGTTTAAAACTCAAACACACACACACACACACACACACACACACACACACACACACACACACACACACACAAACAAAGATTGTCCATGATTTTTCATTCGTTGTTTAACAATACAATCACAGGGTCTCAGAGCTCCGGCGAATCACTCTCGGTTAAGTCAGATGTCGGGCCGAACTGGACCTTATGAGGACTGAGCACAGCTCCTGAACTCAAAACACACAGTCCATAGGTTGAACTGTGTGTGTGTGTGTGTGTGTGTGTGTGTGTGTGTGTGTGTGTGTGAGGGGGAGCGGACTTAAGATATGAGTCAGTGTGTGTTTGTTTATGTGTGAGTGAAAGATGGTTCATCATGTATTTATGTGTACATACGCATGTACGCTCATACCCCCGTCTACACACACACACACACACACACACACACACACACACACACACACGCGCTACTCAAGGACGATGGTACCAAGACACCACGAGGGTACCATACCCCCACGGTTGGTAGATGGCCAAGCGGTGCTACCAGACCCGACAGTGGGAAGGGGTATCCTCCCTCCCACCCACCCCTCTACGGTAGCATCAGGCCCCACGCTGGTTATTATCCCGTCCTGCCGAAGCCCTCCCGCCGAGCAGGGCGTCCGTCCCGTCCTCCCTCACCTCACTGGAAGGGTGCCTCCTCTCTCTCTCTCTCTCTCTCTCTCTCTCTCTCTCTCTCTCTGGCATGATTTGTGTACCTGCGGACACGCCCCTGAGTCTTCACCAGGGTGATGACCAAGACGGGGGAGCACTCCGTCCCTCGCTCATCATCCCGGGCCGGTTAGGCCCTTATGGTGAGCCGGCATATGAGAGCGGAGCATACATGCTGTCTGCCTTCAGGAGGGGCGGCAGACAACAGGCCTCTTCGCCATGCCCCTTCCCCCGGGAGCGTACAGCCGAACTACTGTATGTTTACCCATACCTAACCTCATGTTTCAAAAACCTGTTGCTACCTGCAAACTGCAAATTCGTCTCGTTCCTATCTAACGACGCCATCCATGTTTTACGAGTAATTAGTAATAAGTGATTAGTCTAACTTCATCATCTTTTCCTAGTGGGGTAATTACTAATGAAGATCATCCACCAGATGGCCTTATTTTCCCCCTCTCATTCCTCTGTGTCTGTTTCTTCGCTCGTCATCATCAAGGATCACACCGAACCCATAACTACCCCACTAACCGACCTTAAGGTAAAAAAAAAAGAAACTACTCAAACCACCCAACTACCTATTAGTATTCCGGCCCACACCGGCGGCGCCACGGAGGGGGTCGACCAGTAGCTGGATGGGGTATA
Organism: Panulirus ornatus; assembly: GCF_036320965.1. NCBI lineage: Eukaryota > Metazoa > Arthropoda > Malacostraca > Decapoda > Palinuridae > Panulirus > Panulirus ornatus. The sequence goes on from NC_092265.1 coordinate 4,985,557, forward strand.
GTGGGTGTGGTACGCTGTGTGGTAGGTATGGAAACATGGCATCTTCTACCAGCCAAGAGGCTACGTCGGTACGGCAGGAATGAGAGCCCGTAGCGCTCACCGCATCTCATGGCTGTGTTGAATCACGCTCTCTTCTCCGCCGAGAAGCTTAAGCCTTAAGCGGTTAACCGCCAAAGACTTGACTTTTGCCACGAGTCCAATCTATTTCTAAGTGTTCCTCATTTCTCCTGGTGGTGTGTGCGGCGATCTCCCCACCTCCTCCGCGGGTCACACTCGCGCGGCATCATCCTAACGCCTCTGCGGTATGTTGTTCCCTGCAATGACTCGCAACTTCGCAGCTGTGAGTGGACGCTAACCGCCTCGTTCGACAAGTCCCTGGTCCATGGCACCAACCGTGTCTCTCAATACCGCGGCTCTACCTACCTACCTCTCTAGACCCATCTACCTACCTATCTACCTCCGAACTTATCTAACTACCAACATACCTACTAACCTATCCACTTACCTACCTACGGGGGCTGGACCGGACTGGGAACATGATCAAGGCGTAAAGAATGGCTGGCACAACACGTTGCCTCACCAGCCATATCTGGCTGTGGGAGGGCCGGTGCACAACCCCAGGCTACAGCCACCTCACAACCCTAACCCTTCATCCTCCGCCAACCCCAGGTTACAACCACCTCACAACCCTAACCCTTCACCCTCCAAGTCATATCTCAAGTAGGACCTCAATTTTCTAACCTCTCCTCCTACTCGTTAAAATCCCCAACCTCCGGCCTCAAATTTCTACCCCTTCACCCAATCCTTCAAGTCAAACCTCAGCTCTCTGTCCCTTCCTGAACCCCACAAGGATACACCTCAGCCATCAACCCCCCCCCCCTCCCCCAGATTACGTAGATACATTACGCTGATTTCAGAGAATGTCCCCTCGATCCCCCTCCCTCGTAGCTCAGTATGAAGCTACCAACTTTCCTTTCGAGGTCCCCGGTGTGATCTACCAGGTTGTATGATGCTGCAGGCCTCCATTCATCACACCCTCAGCGACCAGGATGGTCTAGCACCCCTGGTACAGCTTCCACGTGTTTCCCGAAGTCGAAGGGGGTTCCGAAGGGTCTTCCCGTGGCGCTCCTTATATATGTGTCAGTTGTGAGTTACAAGAAACGAGGGGGACCTAGAAGTTACGATAACTCCCTCTCCCTCCCATCCAACCCCTAACATCTCCTACAACGTCTTTGCTGTGGAACGAAGGCAACCCACCGTAAGTGTTCATAACAAACGACAGCCTTTAAAGAGTGACGTATGAGCCCTCCCCTAACTCTCCTCTCTCCCTCCTGCCAATGTTTCGTCATAAATGTAAGTGTAAACACAAGGAGGTTTTGTTTACCTGCGTCTCCGGGCTCGGTAGGGTTGGCGGCCCTGCCTGGCTCGACACACTTACCCCCCACCCCCTTGTCCTCCCCCCCAACTCACTCACACCCCTCCCTCCCCTCCCCAGTATTGTAAATCATATCACTGATACATTACCGCCGACCCCGGACGTGCGCACCCTGCTCGCCCCATCCCGGAGGTACGACGCACAGGTATCATACACAAGCCAAGAATAACGCTCCAAGTGAGGGTCCTTTCGGGGATGTCCGTGACAGCAGATGTATCAGGTCTCGGTGTTGAGGAGACTTAGGAAAGAGAACTGATAACAACGATACGTCTGCGTGAACACACTCCTCGCTCGAGCCCGACCTACAGGTCCAAAGAGAGACTATACACAGTAGACACCCTAGGGACGTGAGAGTGTTCAGTTCTGAACTGATCAGGACCAATAAAAGAGACCCCGAATGGCAGCACAGCACACTACTGCATGAACGTATTGCAAAAGTGTATCTGATTGGCAGGCTTCAGTAGGAACGTGGGCCTGCCGGCCGCTGCCTGAAATAGCCTGATTGGTTACGTGAAATTTTGGCGCCACTCGGCCGCCCCACCTAGGACCATAGGATGGAAAGGAGTTTATACAAATCGAAGTTCTGTGTGAGTGAGTTCCATCTACACTCTAGACCACCAGCTACGTACATCACACTAACCCTCCTACATCACGCTAATATTCCACCTTTCACCCTTCACAACACCTTCGGTACTACCCCCGAACACATGACCTAGACAAGCAGTAGTACCCCCTTCCATATGTCCCCATCCTCACAAAAACAAACACCATCTCTTCCCCCTCCTTTTTTTTTTTTTTTTTTTTGTAAAGCAATGGACGCCACACTTCCCTCAGCAGCCGCCAACACCTGCTCAGCTTATATACCCACACACCCCTACACCCTTCCCACACCGTCAACATCTCCGTCTACATCGCTATTCATCACAACTCGTATCATCCCTATCACGACCTCTATATATACACACACGCGCACATCTTCACTATTGCTGAAAACACACGACACCATCTCTTTTTTCAACCAAGGTCATCAGCACCGCCTCCACCGACGTCTTCCGTTCCTTTATCGCGAGCGCGCCAAGCAGGCAGGCAGGCAGACGTCTACCACAGACACATCACTGTCATTCATCCCTAACCTCTGTCTCATTCAGTACACAACCCCTTGGCCGCCAACCCTCCAGCTTCAGGTTTTACTCTTGACATGCGTGTTCTACTTTTATATTTTTCTTTCCTAAAAAAGGGCAAATGCAAAGGTAAGCTCTACCTAAAAATGTTCCCTCCAAAAAGTTCGAGTTTCCCACAATTTCATTACCAAGAGAAAACGGAGACCATCTGCACACACACACACACACACACACACACACACACACACTGTGCGGCACCTGCATTGCAACAGCAACAGTTTCGACTGGCTTCGCGCACATGGGGCATATAAAAGCCCGCGTATTGACTGCCCTGACGACGTTGGCAGTGGCTAGGGGAACGTAAGCAGTGCTGAGCACACTAAGCAGCAATGAAAGTGTGGGCCAAGCTCATACCTATCATGCGACGCAAGACAATAATAAAAAATGGTTGATACAGTAACTGATCACGGTGTATCATACGGCGCAACCACACGACATCACAGTTCAAACTATTCACGTTATGATGGTGTGGGCTGATCACAGAGCATCACAGTCTATGATGATATTATCATAGTGTGGGGTAATCACACTGCATCACAGTCTATGATCCTGTTATCATAGTGTGGGCTGATCACAGTGCACCACAGTTAATCACGAATATCGTGTCATCATAGAGTGGGGTGATCACGGAGCATCACACTTAATGATTATGATGTTAACATTCGTGTGGGGTGATCACACATCATCAGAGCTTAGGCCCATCGCGTTATCACACTGTGAGGTGATTACAGAGCGTTACAATCCAGACTGATCGTAAATACCCGAGTGGAGTGAGGTCTACATCACAAAAGCAAGACTTGCGAGGCTCCCAAACACCAACCCTGCCTTGTAAGGGCTGGTCACAGGGCTGGCACAAGCTGGGGCGTCTTGCACACACTCCCCCGCCCTATCCCTCCTGGTGGCAAAGGCTGTAAACACCTGCCACTACAACGTCAAACAGCGTCTCGCTATAACGACAGCAAACAACGCCTCGTCAATAACAACAATAAACACTGACTCATAAAAGGAGGGGCAGGGGGAGGTACTCGTGACTCATAAAAGGGGGGGTGGGAGGTACTGGTGCCAACTCACTCAATAAACACCATTAATCAAGACCAACTTATAACACATTGTCATAAATGCTGTGCGTTTGAGAATGAGAATGAATTCTAAAAAGACCAATTCCTGGTCTTCATGGTGGAAACTAAGGAAACTCCATGAACCGGCAAACTTTGCTTCTGAACATTTTCTATCCGTTTCATATGTCACCAACTTGCACTGCAAACACACGAAAGATACAACCAATCACACGTTGGCCCAAGGCTATCCAAAAGTGGTACCGTCATCTGCATACGAAAAAATACAATCCTTTTCAAAACACGTCTTTAAAGAATTGTCGTTTTATTCTCACTGCTTTCCGAAGAAGATGATACTCAACTCCACTTCATAAGGACTCCCTCGTGCACAAGCTTGGGGAAGGCCAGAAAAGGTGCCAAACCATTCGTATTAGTAGTATTCATGAAGCAAATGATCATACCTATTAATATTCATGAACCAATTGTTTCCCCTGTTGGCGCAGCTGAGGCATTTTTGTCTTCAAGAACACCTGCAGGCTTGCTCGAGTGCCGACACTGAATGTGCACCTAAATGATACCTCAAACTTGCAGTAACAAAGATCATGCACTTAAAAGCTTATATCAACATGGAGGGAAAACTTAAAATTCATAAAAACACAGATTGTGAACTTAAAACTTATATAAACAATGTGAACTTGAGACTTATATAGACAAACACTGAGAACTTAAAACTTACATAAACATAGAATGTGAACCTAAAACTCACTTAAACTTATACAAACTTACACGAAGACTGAACTTAAAACATATATAAAGAGGGATCGTGAACTTAAACTTATAAAGACAAAGATTTTAAACTTAAAACTTAAAATACGGTAAGTCTCATGTCCTGAAACTCTGATCACTCTACATCAAGCTCTGTATCCCGCTATGTAGCACCCCTTCCCTCCTCCGTGGTCTTCGCTGTCATCGCAATCTGTGCCGGGAGAGCACACTCCAAGCAACTGCGCCAGGCTCCCCTCCCTCAGTCCTCGCCTCGGCACACGCTCATGCCACCCTCCTCCTCCTCCTCATGCTCTCCATCACGGTCCATACGGAAACGCCCCATACCGCAGCCTTCCCTCCTGTGCACGAACAATCTCCAACCGATGGTGCACATGCACTACCTCTAGTGTGGTACGCGAGGGCCATCCTGATGGTACGCGGTGATGGTCTCACAAGGTTCCAATCGTCAGTCTAGAGGAATATGAGCAGATCTTTCGCATCAAGGAATGCCGGAAAACACACCCTACAAATACGGCGCTAAACTGGGGTTTCATACGTGCACAAGGAGGGGAGGAAGGAATGGATGGACGGACGGCCTGGCGGGACGGGACAAATTAAGAGGCTTCGGACCACTTCGTGCCCGTAAGGACATCCCGAGACCTTATCACAACCTATTATCCCACGCTCTCTGCCATGCTACGCCTTGCCTCGTCTCTCTCTCTCTCTCTCTCTCTCTCTCTCTCTCTCTCTCTCTCTCTCTCTCTCTCTCTCTCTCTCTCTCACGCCCTCCATCCCATGCCCTCCAGTAAGTAGCCTACTCCCATACCCACGCTCTTTCCCAGTGATCCAATTGGACCGGTGTCGTTACAAGGGGGGGGGGACATCCCCCCTCCCCAGAACCCCTCACAGTACTCCCGGGCACCCACCCTCACACTTCCAGGCCGTCAAGCGTAATAGAAAAAAAAAGGGGGGGGGGGGGCGGAGTGATGGGAGAGGGGAGAGAGTTACAGTTAATTAAAAAAAAGAAAACCCGGGGTCATCAACACTAATTAACCAGTACTAGCATCCGTGGATTCTCGTTATACGCGTTACAGTAATGATCCGAGTAACACGGCAAGGGTTCACGTCTGACACGCTGTACAGGTCGAGTGACACGCACGTTACACATGACTGTAACGGCTGGCAAACAGCCCGTGACATTAGCAGCGATTGTTGACACACACAGGACGAGAATGGAACCCGCTGAGGCTATGAATGGCGCGGAGGAAACGTCCCATTTCCCTTGTTTCCTGGCACCGGTGCCTGAATGTAATGATGAGATAACCACACAGGTGCACTCATCTCTCTCTCTCTCTCTCTCTCTCTCTCTCTCTCTCTCTCTCTCTCTCTCTCTCTCTCTCTCTCTGCAGAATTGAATTCATACACTGTGACAGGCCTTTTGCCCGAATTCTGATGCCTATTTGTGAATCTCTCTCTCTCTGTCTTCTCGTCCACTTCTACTCTCTCCGGTCGTTTCCAAGTCACGTGAACATCATGTGGCCACAGCCTGCCTCCCCTTGGCTTACAAAAAAGCCTTTAAACCCGTGTTGAACGGCGCTCCGTTATGAAAATTCTGTATACATTCCATCAAATTCAGATCACAGAGCGCCCCCCAAACCAGGTAACAAAATACCCAGAGTTCTTTGCTGAAGCATCCGCGTGGCGTATATGGTGACATGACACTGCCGACTATTGACAGAGAGAGAGAGAGAGAGAGAGAGAGAGAGAGAGAGAGAGAGAGAGAGAGAGAGAGAGAGAGAGAGAGAGAGAGAGAGAGAGAGAGAGAGACCTGAGCATGATCATCATCATCAAAAAAAGATTACATTTGTAACTTGATATAGTCTGGTTCTATTGACCTCCACCTGACGACTGCCAGTAGATCCGTCAACACATGTATACCGTAAGGCACAACACCATCAAAAGACATGCGGATGTACATTGTTTATATATATATATATATATATATATGTGTCGACAATGCCTTTTACCTAACGTTCTCCTCCCTCTACCCTCCCTGCTATCTGGGGTTTGTCGGCTGGGAACAGACCATTAGCACCCACACCACAACCACCCCACCCCCATCACACCCCCACCTCGGCAGCTGTGGTTGAACCAGACTGTGAGCCGGCGGACGCCTCTCCCCCCTTTCGACTTCCTTCACCTCCCCCTCCCCTCTCCTTCCCCATGAGCAAGTGTCACAGGAAATGAGTTGCCCTTTGGCTAAGATTCCTTCGCCTCCTTCAACCCCCTCCCTCTGGCTGATGGCTCAGGGTTTTGTGGGGTCTTGACGTGCACCCTCACCCACCTGGAACCAAATAAGCAACTTCATGACCCTAATAATCAAGGTCATCCAATTAACGCTACACACACACACATACACACACACACACACACACACACACACACACACATATATATATATATATATATATATATATATATATATATATATATATATATATATATATATATCCTAACATGAGCCAGGTACCCATTTCATCGACCAACCCCTGAGGGTGGATGAACAGCTGGGTTGACTGTGGACCGACTGCCGCAACTAGGATTCGAACCGATGCGCTCGACCCTGAGGGGGGGGGGCGGGGCCCGTGAATGCGTCACGGTCAGGATCACAAAAAGCTACACCGAGTGTAGCCTCATCTCCCACAAAAGAAGAACGCGAAAGACAAGCCAGAACCTCACTTATCATACGCCAGACACTGTCACATTGCTGTACTTTCCTTTTGGTACACAGACTACAAGAGCCAAGCACAACTCCCAGGTCACCTTATAAAAAGACAAGGTATGCCCTCTGCCCCCACCCGCCGCTGCAACTCTCTTGCCACTTTTACCCCGCCTCCTGCAACCTCGTGAACATCTGCGGCGCCCCCAGGGAGGGTTTAAGTGCACGGTACAACTCACTCGCGAACAACCAAGACAATTTAAGAGGCCACTTCCATCCAGCCGAGAGCACCTCAAGTCTTTTTCATTCCGTTTTCCTCCAGGTTTACACCTGGCGTCCGCCTATGAGAGATGAAAGTATCGTACCCTGGACTGAGTAACTATCGTACACTTGACGATAGCGAAGTCCGAGCACACCCAGGTGGATCGTCTGCATCGTACGTTCTCGTACGCGAACCAAAGCGCGCGCAGATGGCGAGATCACCAGCATGGGTTACGTCACAGCCCGAGGTTACTATGCGTAAATGATACTGTGGTGGTGTGTCCACACACACACACACACACACACACACATGCGATATACTCTTTCGTAATGGTGTTGCGTCTGTTCCGGGGTTGTCACTGTACACCTAGATGTGCTGTTGCCGCTCTTAATGATCCCTGTTGGTCGTGGTGATGATCAGGGCTGGTGATGATTACGATCGTGCTAATGAGGGCGGACACTAAGATGATTATCATGTTGATCATGCTCATGATGATGATGATGATGATGCTGAAGATAATCATGTTTACGGTGATCATTGCGATGATTTTCACGCCCCAGGAATAGGTACGCGTTTCACACACACACACACACACCTCGGGGGTACGGTCTGTACCACACGCCTCGACTCGAACAACGACGGAAGCTCTCTCGCCCTTAATCACAGCCCTAGACCTAAGCCAAGATCCTAAGCCCTCACTTAACCCCTCAACACTGGACCTGAGCCTCAGGTCCGAGATCCTAGGCTATATGGACTAGAGCCGTGGACCTAAGCCCTTTGCCAAAGTCCAATGAAGACCTTTAAATCACTGATTCCGGGTGGTCACTGTCACAGGTGCCAAGAGGGTGTCAGCCAACTGGCTGGCCCTACCAGTCGCCCAGACCAGCAGGCCAGCCAACCAGACAGCCAACAACTGGCCAACCGCTTAACCACACAGACAACCAATCCAGCAACCAACGAGAGGGATTTAACACTCAACTAGGCAAACCAGTCGGTCGAACGGTCCACCTAGTTAGCCAGTCACACTCAGCAGGTGAAAAAAATCCTAGCCAGCCAGCTGACCTTTACCTAGCCCGCGAGCCAATCTTAAGCGGCCAGACACCAGTGGACCCCTCATAAAAAACGCAAGTCGGGTAGCCTCCCCTCCTTGAATGTGACGATACGATCCTTAAGCACGACCATACGACCCTTAAGCATGACCCTAAGACCCTGTGGGACGACCATACGACCCTTGTGAGCCCGTATAAAAGCAGAAGGGTGAGTTTATTACCAGCTCTGGCGAGTAACAGCTGAGGCTGGTCAAGGCTGCACGGTACAACATGCTTTGCTGTTACCTCATGACACCATTGCTCTGGCCGGCCACAGCAACGGCAGCAGCTGCTGGCTGGCTGGCTGGCCGGCCGGCCGCCTGCCCTCCCGCCCGGCGGCCCGCTCGCCTCCCGCAGCAAGCACTCGTCACGTGACGGCCGGAGCACTGCCGAACAACTCCTCCTCCCCTGCGAGCACCTCAACCCAGGCTTCTCTCCTCAAGACGACTTCCGTGGAAGGCAAATAGGAGGGCGTACTTGAGGGGAAGCGCAACGTAACAGAAGACCCAATGTTCTACGAAGATAATATCTGTTGGGAAACGGCAACAGCATCCTAAAATACTGTCTCGATGGAAGCAGAACTGTAAAGCAGATGGTTCCTTTCCCCCCACCGACCCACCACTTACAATAAGACGTCGTGTACGTGACAGGCCATTTTGGTCTTCGAAGCTTAGTCTTACGTCAAAGTCTTCAATAGACAAGGCTCAGCTTCGTATGGGAGTGATAGTATAAAAGTCTACGGTTGTAAACCGTTTGATTCCATGAACGAAGGAGCGACGGGGTGGAGATGTGTGTGTGTGTGTGTGTGTGTGTGTGTGTGTGTGTGTGTGTGTGTGTGTGTGTGTGTGTGTGTGTGTGTGTACAGGCTGCCTCACCTTTCACCACAGCTTCTATACCTTCATTACCATATCACTCTCAGGACTAGACGTCCAAGATCACGTAGCCGCACGACTTGCTCTTATATTGTCATTCCTGACACGATCCATCCTCCCTCCCTCATCCTCCTCCTCCTCCACACGCCACATACCCTCCTCAGGGCATTTCATTTCCAACTCAGCCACTGTCTCCCTTTCCATTTAGGGCCCAGGACTCGCCACACGACCGTCCACGACCACAATACTGTCCACGACCGCAATGCTCTCCACGACCACAATATTGTCCACGACCGCAATGCTTTCCACGACCACACACACCCCCTCCTCGTAAACCACACACCCGCCTTGCGCGGCGACAACCGTCCGCGACCACACCATCGAGCTAGTCCGTCACAAAACAACGACAAAGTCAACCTTGGGGTCGTTCCGAGTCAACCAGGAAGTCAACGAGACGTTGGGGAGGTCGGGCCTGGATGTCAACCCCAAGGGAAGCTGAAGGTCAAATCTTAGAGGTCACAGCGAGGTCAGAAAGTCCCCCCCGTACTCCCCTTGGCCACCGGACCCCCAAACCTCTCACCCTTTGTTCCCCAACGATGCCAAGATGGTGGAGGTCGTCATCACCACCCATACATCACTGCAACGACCCTCTAACAGACACATTTACTCTACGTACATACACGTCTGTCTGTATGGGAAAGACTTCGACTGCAGTAGTATGAACAAATGCACATCTAAGGCACAGACTGAATTATTTTCCCACGTCTTGAGGCTTTCCTGTGTAAGAATAACTCAGATGGAACACCACATCTTGCAAGAAGGAGGCAGTGGGGGAGAGTGGAGTGGTAAACAAGGGCACATTATCTAAACAAGTCATCAAGAAGGCCTTTTAAAGACGCGGTGGAGAGGAGCAGACCAAAGCGCACGGCAAGGCTGAGTCCTCCTCAGCGAGGTGCTGTGGGATGCCCCCAGCAGCTGTGTGGGGTTGTTGCTGCGGGTGTGCGTTTCTCGCTCTCTCTGGCTGTGTTTAGTGCATCTCCCCACAGCAAAGGCTCGGCTGTGGTCTGTAACTACAGTGCTGCTGTGGTTGATCCTTTCTTGCAGGTGTTGCTGTGGTGTTGCAGAAGCTGTGAATCTTGCTCCGGAGTGTGACTGATTTCGTCTGTGGCTGACTTGGGGCTGTGGCCTGGCTGTGGAAAAAAAAATCTCAAGAAGCTACAACTACCAGGATGAGAATGAGGTTGTAACTGTGGTGGTGTGACTTACAAGCAAGGGTCAGCCTGTGGGTCTGAAACTGTGACTATGGCACGTGTGTAAAAAGCTCGGACCCGTTGCTAGGCTCCGGCTACGGCCCGGCCGGTTGGATGGGTCGGGCTCCCTCCGTCACATGCCAGGACCGAGGGCGGGAAATCACCCACTCCGTGACCGGATTTGACGCACTGTGACATGTTCTCCTTAACCCCACCCTCATCCCCCCCACCTTTTCTCCTCTACCTCCAACAAGCACCTCCGTAGCCACAACCAAATCTATACAACTCCAACACTAACAAACTAACTCATCTACCTCGACATTTTGCTTTCAAAAAAATATATAAAGTCTTGAACGACACTGCTTCAAATCCCTTCTTGAACAACACCATTCACGAATCCTTCGTCAGGTGCTGTAAACCACACATCTCCGTCCGTCTTTCGTAATCCCACGTCTTTATCCTTCTGTTCCTTCTGGTAAGGAGGCGCTATTTCAGTCGACACTTTTAATAAAGTAAACACAAGCACCTTCTGAACCCTAAGGCCTTCTCCGCTCACGTACCCCGACACCATACTTGAAGCACTCCAGTGCCTCTTCATCATAACTCGGGGTGGGGCACTTCAACTCCTCTCCATCACATTCGGGTCACTTGAACCTCAACACTCGACGGTGGTCGAAGATGGATCGAGGCGATTGTGTGAAGTCACACAGCATCCTCCTGTTTTTCCACGAGTGGAGTTCCACAATGGGTGTACTGCCCCCGCTCCTCCAAATAATAAATCAGGGACTGAAGAGAGGTGATCTCGCACAGGATACAACACCCGAGTCATTCATTATCCCAGCGAATGAATCTAGGTTACCAGTTTCACACAACGGGGCAACAGTGGCCGCTCTTTCCCTACTCGGCCTTCGACTACCAAGGGGCGTGCGCGACGGGACGATGTCCAGCGAGTGACACCAAATCAAATGCAACAGAATACATGACAGCGTCAACACCTCTTTGCCGATGGGACGTCTGTGCTTAGTTCTAGGGGCTCTCCTTTAACCCCGCGACTCGGCCAGGGGTCTCACTACTGACCCAGGTACATAACAGACTGTGTTAGGTAGCGTTGAGGCTAACATATATCCTCAAGTTTCAGGAACAGGTTCTTGGACCGTCGCATTTGCACCAGTCTTCGCTACACTCTGACGACCTGGGACACTGGAACGCGTCTTCGATGTTACGAAAGGTCCCAGTAACATGCAGGCCCAAAATTCTCCACACAATTCCATGGACATAAAACACGAACCAAACTACGATCTTAAACATGACGGATCGCATCCAGAGAAAAGAAGAATCATAACCCATAAAGTATACCTCTTCAGTGACTTAAATCTAAAAATCTGACCAACATCACAGCTCATTAAAAAAAGAAAAGGAGAACAGGTGACAAAAACTAACATTTAAAAAACCCACCCTTGTCAAGCGTCCGCCGACACTTATTTTACACCGTTAGGTTTCATTCAGCCAGATAAGACAGTGTAGGACTAACTCGGCAGAAAAACTCACTTAAACCAGACACAGTCCGTCTCATGCTCAACCCGTCCACTGTGACGTGTCGTCGTAGGCTACAAGAGGCCTACACACACACACACACACACACACACACACACACACACACATATATAACCACAATACAATCTCATGGTTGTGCAAAGCGTCTCATTAAACTCGGCCTTACCCCCAGGATAGAAACAATAATATACATGTCTAAGCTCTTTAGCCTAAAATATTTACACACGTGAATATCACAACACGCCCCCTCCTCCTCCTCCTCCCCTTTTAACATCACGGCCGACCTGATATAAAAAAAAAGGGAGGATCAATATATTTATGGTGTTCATACACAGTAAACATCGTTGGTGGCTGACGGGAGTCGTCGTGTCGGCATGATGATCACCTCCTTCCCCGGCTCCTTGAGGTCGTTATCGTCAACAAACTATCGCCGAACCCCGACAGTCATCCCCAGCGCCCCCTACGGAGAGAGAGAGAGAGAGAGAGAGAGAGAGAGAGAGAGAGAGAGAGAGAGAGAGAGAGAGAGAGAGGTGTGTGTGTGTGTGTGTGTGTGTAGTCCTAGCGCTCGGTCAGCCTCCATGACGCGTAGAGGTACACGTGTTCCTTCCCAGGAGGCGTCGTGGGGGAAGAAGGAAGGGCACTAGAGGTCGTAAACTTGATGTTCCACTTCAGGAAAAGTACCGTAAAATAAGAGGCATATTTTCCCTCCCTCACCCCCCCCCCCCCCACACACACACACACTCACCTCCTCCTCACCTACTACCTCACCCTTACACACCCTCCTCCTCCTCCTCCTCACGTACCTACGCCTTACACACACACACACACACACACACACACACACACACAACACACACACACAGACACACACACACCACGCCCTTCTCTACCTGACCAAATGGTGGGTTAGACCGATGGTGGAGATGCCTCGTGATGAAGAGAAAAAAAAATGGGTTATAATGGTCCGGCGGGTGATGGGGATGCCCCAGGATGAGGAGGTGGGGTAGCAGGGTGATGGGGATGCCCCAGGATGAGGAGGTGAGGTAGCAGGGTGATGGGGATGCCCCAGGATGAGGAGGTGAGGTAGCAGGGTGATGGGGATGCCCCAGGATGAGGAGGTGGGGTAGCAGGGTGATGGGGATGCCCCAGGGTGAGGAGGTGGGGTAGCAGGGTGATGGGGATGCCCCAGGATGAGGAGGTGGGGTAGCAGGGTGATGGGGATGCCCCAGGGTGAGGAGGTCGGGTAGTAGGGTGAGGCTCCCGCCAGCATAACCGACGCTCCGTCTCCAACCCCTTGAGGACTTTTTTTTTTTTTTGCGCGTGCGCGACGAGTGTTTGTTTTTATCGCAGGCGGAGACATTCTGGAGATAGCGGGAGACGTGCTGGAGATGTACGGGGAAAGTGATGGGAGGGGATGATGGAGACGACTTTTAAACACACACACACACACACACACACACACACACACACACACACACACACACACACCGTAGAAACGTCAGAGAGACACACGCTGACGACCGGTATCATTAAGCCTCCACTTCGAGAACAGGCGCCAGAGGTTCGAACAGGTGACGCTGGAGATGATCGAGAGAAGCTGTGCCCAGCGCACAATACACGCTGAGGCGATGACTTGGATGGATATATATATATATATATATATATATATATATATATATATATATATATATATATATATATATATATATATATATACCGAGCAGGATCTGTACGACAAGTGTGTGTTGCCGTCAGAGCAATACTGAATGCTAGTCTGGGAATTACGGGCGTTCACATACGCAAGAGACCTGGTGATCCACCTCACTACAATACCTGGGTGGGTTGTATGTGTCATACTGTTAGCAAGAGAGAGAGAGAAAAAAAAAACAATTACAACCGTCTTCGAAAAAAAACACATCAGTTGTAACAGACAAAAACAATATTAGCCACGAGACATAGGACATTACTCAGTTAAGAGACTCGCATTACGCACCACATGCCAACACCACCTTCAACATGTCGCAGTGGTGCCAGCCCCTTCCTCCGACCAGACCCAGCCAACCACCCATCCGACGCACTCGATCTGCGAAAACATGCGGAGGAAGAGGAGGAGGAGAGGAGGAGGAGGAGGAGGAGGAGGAGGAAGAGGTACAGGCGTGAGGAATGTTTACACTCGGTGGACAGCCGGGGTTTATGAGGTGGTAAATACCCTGGCCTGGACTACCGTGGTCGGTGGGAGGTGATTGAAAATACCTGAGCAGGTAAACAAAAATATATATATATTTATATATATATATACGGGAGGCGGGGGGGGATAGGGGTGAGGGGTCGTGGATGGTAGTGATGATGATACAGGATGGGGGAAGGGTAGGGTGAGCACACGGGGGGAAGGGTAGGGTGAATAACCGCTTGAGTGCGACGACTTAATCCTCTGGAATACGACGAACTTAAGACCCTTGAGTGCGGTGACTGGCTTAAGTCATCTTCCTCAAGGGGTTAAAAAAAAAAAAAAAGTAGTACTCAAGGAGTTCAGTCGTCGAACTCAAGTCATTAAGTCATCGAACCCAACGAATCAAGTCGTCGAACTCGAGCAATTAAGTCGTCGAACTCGAGAAGTTAAGTCATGACATTCGGGAGACTCGGGGGGGGGGGGGGGGCATCTGTTGAGTCATCGCACTTCCACGGGTTGCGTCATCGTACTCAGCGGGTCGTAAGTCGCGGTACTCATGGGGTCGAGACCCCAGGCATTAACAGCTACGTCAACACGCCGGAGCTAAACGCCTCAGGGCTCGGTAAACAAGCCACATGGGCGTTGGGCACCACCCCGCCCAGCCCGCTGACTGCACCCATACGTCGCGAGGAAAATCATGAACAGTGAAAGCGTGGGGGGGAAATCTGCAAACTACGACGAAGGCGTCTCCTGGATTTGCATAACGCGTCTTCATACATTCCAGAGAGAGAGAGAGAGAGAGAGAGAGAGAGAGAGAGAGAGAGAGAGAGAGAGAGAGAGAGAGAGAGAGAGAGAGAGAGAGAAGGAAAAGTCCAAGAGATTTTATTCCAGTGGACTTCACGATGAAACAAGAGATAGGAATGGATGTCTTCAGCCTGGAGCATCTGTTGACACTGAGACTCTCTCCCTCCCTCCACACACACACACACACACACACACACACACACACACGCACACACACACACTCATGGCTCTTGGTTCGTGATACGTCCAATTCACATTACCTCTGGGGAGATTAACCTAACTGCATATCAACAGAAGACGTGTTAATACCTTCTATGACCACTTCAGCACCACGGCTCGACCGACACTTGGGTTACCATGTCCTTAGCCCCTCTAACCTGCTTCTCAAGGATGTGGTTCAGGGCTGGGTCGTCATACTCAAAGGGGTCGTACCGTCGTGCTTCCAAAGAGTTACGTACGTACGTGCTTACGTGACAAGGACCAGCCAACCAGCCCAGCCACCATTTGTCCCCAAGGCCAACCCCTCCCTCAACACACACACACACACACACACACACACACACACACACACACACACACTCCCTCTCACACACACACAAAAAAAGAAAAGAAATGATAATGTACGGGTTTTCCGATGAACATCAGGAGACCCAGCAACCACAAAGGATATGATGACAGGCGTGTAAACCACGACGACGAGGAGGAGGAGGAGGAGGAGGAGGAGGAGAAAAAAGAAAACAGCGCCAGCAAAACATATCCGTGCGACCTTCCTCCCTCCCCTGGTGGCGGCTATCAATAACATCATCTTCAGGGGGTGACAGTGTCCACCACACACACCCACACACACACACACACACCCACAGGGGCGGGTCAGAGGAGCTGTTCCGATACGCGTCACGCAGTTCAGCAATGACCCCTCGATCATAATGGGCTGTGAATGATGACTACCATCTACCGCGGACAGGCCTTGTTGGCCTTAATCTACAGCGTCTACCAATAGCATCGTTGCCCACAGTGCGTTGTCGCGGATAACGATGCTACATGCGCCCCGGCGCCATCAGACGTGGACGCTACGGTACCTAGTCTAACCCGGGGATAACATTCTCAACATCACATCCCTCATCCACCAACATTCTTGCAGTTAGCAATGCCACTAACACAACACCCGACCATAACCCCGGCACGTCACCGCCACAACCAAGCCCCACCACTTCCCCCAACACCTAGCCCCACCAACAAGTCAGAGACACCCCCCCACCCCACCTCCCAATACTCCAACACCCAGCCCCACCACCACACACCCCACAAGTAGGGCCCCCGCAACCCCACCCACCACCATCATCAGTACTACAAGCATCGTCAACAACCATCCCCCCCCCCCCACACAGCAAAAAAAAAAGAAGACGTATGGTGGTAGGAGAGAGAGAGAGAGAGAGAGAGAGAGAGAGAGAGAGAGAGAGAGAGAGAGAGAGAGAGAGAGAGAGAGAGAGAGAGAGAGAGAGACATGATGGATCCTAATGTGCCGGTGACATCATGAGGCCCACCAACAAAACACACCACGGCCCCAGCGAGGAGGACTGGAGGAGGAAGGGCCAGCTCAGACTTGCCATTAAATACGATCCCTAGAACAGGAGGGCGGAGGAGGGGGAGCAAGGGGCTGGGGGGAAGAAGGCTGATACTCCTACTGCTGCTGCTGCTGCTGCTTTGAATATGACACATCCAGCAGCAGGACGGGAGGGGGAGATGTTCCCACTACTGCTCCTGCTGAGGATACCACACACACACACACACACACACACACACACACACACACACACACACACACAGCAGGAGAATTACACTGTAGTGCGGATTCATAAAGCTGTCTGTGCCTGCTGTACTTCCTCCTTATCTCTGTATCATCCCGTTACATGTGTACGTAGTACGTGGGCATGTGTACGTGCCGTAAATATTTCGTTTAGTTTACCAATCAACGGCAGTTTACAATCCATCAGTCTTACCGCCACATGACCGTGTCATGTAATCAGTTACGCGCGTGTGTGTGTATGTGAGTGTGTGTGTGTGTGTGTGTGTGTGTCCCGTGATCCACTTGGCGCCGCGCCCGACGGACTTTGGCTTACCAGAGCCGAGCAATGAGACGGACAACACCACGACCCGGTGCTGAGGTGGGTGTGTGGCGGCGGGCCCCTCTCGCTCCTCTCTCTCTCTCTCTCTCTCTCTCTCTCTCTCTCTCTCTCTCTCTCTCTCTCTCTCCCTCCTTCCCAACGCCCCTCGCTGCTACGCCCGCACGAGGCGTCAAACCCCGCTTCCCCTTTACTTCGAGAGGCGTTCATCGTCACAACACCAGGGCTAACCTACCCCAACTGGCGTAGTCAAGATACAACCCCCGGTGAACGTTTGACCAAAACACAGACACTTGAACAGCAAGTCTCCTTTCACATAACGAATATTAACTTTCAAGCGTTACCTACGGCGCTCCTGAAGGCACGAGACACCTCTTTCTCTCTCTCTCTCTCTCTCTCTCTCTCTCTCTCTCTCTCTCTCTCTCTCTCTCTCTCTCACACACACACACACACACACACTTGCAACACCGTGACCTACCTGCCACAGACGAAGACACGCCAGCCACAGCCCCACACACGCACACAGGTAGGTCCAGTAACGGTTGTGGCGACCCTGGCCAGCAGGTGGCTCGTCTTAACTACACCGAACAAAACGTAAATTAACAGCTTCTCTCTGTAACAACCACTTATTTCTTTTTTTCTCTTTCTTCTACCTCCTCCTCCTCCTCCTCCTCCTCCTCATTCTTCTTCCTATTCAGCAATTCCTATTTTAGTCCTTATCCATCTATCATTATTCATCATCGTGTCACGTCTAGTTAGCGTTCTTCTCGTGTACATATACCTGCCCTCCTGACTTCTCTCTCTCTCTCTCTCTCTCTCTCTCTCTCTCTCTCTATATATATATATATATATATATATATATATATATATATATATATATATATATATATACATACATATAATTTCAAGAGTAAAGTGAAAATTGAATATAGGGCATTTAATTCACACTTTGTATGATGAAGCAACACGAGTGGTGAGGAAAATTGAAAAAACTAACAGAAAGCTAGGGAGTTAAATATGCCCTGGCCTTTAACAAACAAGATATCAAAATATGCTGCCTGCTTATCTCTCTCTCTCTCTCTCTCTCTCTCTCTCTCTCTCTCTCTCTCTCTCTCTCTCTCTCTCTCTCTCTTCATATATATATATATATATATATATATATATATATATATATATATATATATATATATATAGCTGTCATGTATAATGCACCGAAACCACAGCTCCCTTTCCACATCCAGGCCCCACAAAACTTTCCATGGGTTACCCTAGGCGCTTCACATAACCCTGGTTCAATCCAGTGACGGCACGTCAACCCCGGTATACCACATCGCTCCAATTCACTCTATTCCTTGCACGCCTTTCACCCTCCTGCATGTTCAGGCCCCGATCCTTATCAACTGATTTTCTGTTATCTTTGCATTTGTTCATCTATCCTAACGGTGGAATCTCCACATACAAAACAAACACAACAAAGAAAATCCGTGGACGGAGTGGATAAGATGAGCCAGGGCCTAGCCCCTGTGTTTACCCTGACCAGCTGTTGGCATGAGCACCGCTGACGTCACACCGGACGAGCAACATCCTGCGCCCGGCATCGCTTTGCATCCTCAACTCATTCTGTACATTTCACGACACTGGACATAATTCTACCCATTCTGTAAAAACAATATAAACTACTTTCACACACCTGTACAGTTTTTGATTCCATTTTGCTTCGTATCGACTGCATAAATGGACGATTCAAATCTGGAACGGGAGGATCTAGTCCGACTGAAAACTCGCCAAGTCGAGGATAATCTACCCCAGCACGAAGGATCTCCAATACCAACATGCGACTGAATTAAAAAAAAAAAAGAAATAAAGATATTTCAATAAACTTCTCGAGTGAAAGAAAAAAAATCTCTGAGTTCATCAGTGGTCAGAACCAGGCGTTGGGGGGACGGGGGGATAATATGAAATAAAATAAGTACATGGCAACTACCTAAACGAGTTGCCACTTATCTCAACTAATTGCCCTATTATTACCATCACGACAGGAAGCATTCATTTTCACGTGTTATTTCACGCTATTTTCCAACACGAAAAAGCGTCAAAAACAACTTAAAGACGTGATCTCAAGGGTCTCTCTCTCTCTCTCTCTCTCTCTCTCTCTCTCTCTCTCTCTCTCTCTCTCTCTCTCTCTCTCTCTCTCGCAGGGGTTTTCTCCTTCTCTTTCGTAAGCCAAACAAGAACTTGTTTGCTACTGAACACGCCTAGGAACTCTGGTCATTAGTATATTCTTTTTTTTCTTCTTGCACGTCCAAGATATTTACAGAATCTATGTCAGAACAGAAATGTGTGTGGAGGCTTCTTGTGCCCCGCTGCGCCCCGGGGAGTTGCAACCACGGCAAGACTGTGTTGCGTTGTGCTCCCGGCTCAGCCGAAGGGCGCGTTTGTGTTGTAGTCTCAGCGGAAGAGTGTGTTGCGCATTGGAAACCCAACCGGTGAAAGAGTGTGTTGCGGTCCGTTGTCCGCCCAGAGGTAGAGTGCGTTGGAAGAGTGTGTTGTACTCTTAAAGCCAAACTTGTGAAAAGAGTCGTTTGCCGTCTACTCTCCACGCGCGCCAGGAGAGTGCGTTGCGACGTTTGTACCCGCGACCTAGTGGGAGGGGTGCGTTGCCTCACCAACAGACACCACGGGATGATTCCCTGGTTGTCAGGTCACACCACATAAACAAGGTTGAGTGACTGCTGTGCGGGCGGAGCGGACGAGGCAGTTACGCCCCTTGACCTCTGTAGAGGTCAGGGGTCACGCTCATTCACGACAGTTAAGATAACCGACCGACACACCCCTTGCCACCGACACTCCCCCTATCTCCCCATCCTTCCACCGTCACTTCCCCTCCCCTACATCGCCCTCTACTCTCACATTCCTCCCCTCCTCACTTCTGATCTTTTGTGCCTCATCTTTCCTTCCTCCCTGTTCTCCCTCACTACTCCTCTACCCATTTCCCTCCCCTCCTCCCTAATCCGCTCCCTCCTTTCCATCCCTCACGGGGCCTCAGTCAATAATGTTCCACCATCCTCACTGCCAGGTGTTCCATGTGTAACTCAGCAGTATCACACCTCCGTCACACGAGCAGTACAAATGACCAGGTCACGGAGCATGAGCAACGCCGCCAGGTCACGGGGCATCAGCAACGCCGCCAGGTCACGGAGCATCAGGAATACCAGGTCACGAAGCATGAGCAACGCCGCCAGGTCACAGTGCACTAACAACTCCGCCAGGTCACGGAGCATCATCAGCAACGCCACCAGCTCACGGAGCATCAGCAATACCAGGGCAGTAGCATCAGCAACGCCGCCAGGTCACGGAGCATCAGCAACGCCGCCAGGTCACGGAGCATCAACGACCGATCACAACCCAGCGGCCCTCGAAACATTCACTCATCACCGCCAGGGTGCGTGCCTCGGGGTGCCGTCGCCTCCTCCAACAAACCACCAACAAACGCCTCTCTAACCGACCGATCATGCCACAAGACCTGTGCGGTACAGGGATGGGGTTGAAAACGCGTCTAGAATCCCGTCGGTGATGGCCGCACAAGGGGAAGGGCGGCTATTGTGTCTCTTGTGTTGACGTTGGCTGTGTGAGTGTCACAGTTGGCAGCCGGAGCGTGGTTGGTACCCAGAGGCCTGCCCACACACTGACAGAACGGGCCGGTAAATAAATATGTTGAGTTACCGTAGGCATAACTCCCGTGGTTGAGAGAGAGAGAGAGAGAGAGAGAGAGAGAGAGAGAGAGAGAGAGAGAGAGAGAGAGAGAGAGAGAGAGACCGCAAGGGAACTAAATCACGGAGGACCTGGTGGTCTGCGAAGAGGTCATCTACTGGAGGAGACTGGAGGCCCCCCTTCAACCCCCCCCCCCCCCCCCCCCCCCCCCCGCGAAATACAACGGTAAACAACGTCAAGAGGTTATGGAAGGTAAACAATCCTGGTATGGTAGGTGAGCACAGCAAACAACCCTGGTATGGTTGGCGAGCACAGTAAACAACCCTGGTATGGTTGGCAAGCACAGTAAACAACCCTGGTATGGTTGGCAAGCACAGTAAACAACCCTGGTATGGTTGGCAAGCACAGTAAACAACCCTGGTATGGTTGGCGAGCACAGTAAACACACACAGTGTTTATCCGGGACCAGATGGGTTAATGGCAACCACCTTCAACGGGTGATATATATATAAAACACCCCAACCTTTCTTAACTGACCTGACACTGTTCCAACAGGAGCAGCTGACCACCCTCTGCATCACCCTCACTAGATCATCAGCTGTTGTAAACACAGCAGCGGAGCTGAGAGTTCAAGTCGGTCAGCTGGTGTCACGACAGAGTCTGTGTTTCCTTTCGAACTCCGTCGTCTTTCTATTCACATATTTTTCTTATATATATATATATATATATATATATATATATATATATATATATATATATATATATATATATATATATATATATATATTCTTTAAAAGAACATCGCTCAGATCCTATAACATCAACAGAGAAAAAATTTGGGGGAAGTTTTGACAAATACGGCCATAGTTAAACGGGCATCTTAAACACACACACACACACACACACACACACACACACACACACACACACACACACACACGAACGAAATCCGGGCAGTGTTACACCGCTGCTCCATACAACGACCATTCACCACCCGACTGCGCGCGCAAAATAAGACCATGTGCATGTTACTCACACCCGCCGCTGCTGGCGAGGTCAACAGACGATGCCACTGGTACAGAATGGGAGGGGTTGAGGCGGGTCATTCCTAACCTTGACTCGCGGGTAAAGAGGTAATGGCTATGACCCGATAACAACCCTCGCCCCACCTTCTTCCCCCCTAATAGGAAACCTTCTCGGGAGCAAAAATGTAATCAGATTCGTGTAATCAAGAGGGCGTTGATTACGCCCCAAGTCCACGTAATAAGGGAGCTCGTTAACGAGTTTAACCTCTTGAACACGACTGCGTGACCTCTGACCTCACGGGGTCACGTTATTATGTTCGTGGGTTGTACCGTCGTGCTCATGGGTCGCAACGGACGAGCGAAGGCGTGGTACCGTTCCGCCTATGGGGTGTAGCGTCGAGGTCAATGATCGTACCGTCGTGCTCCATGATCGTACCGTCTTGCTCAATGATCGTACCGTCTTGCTCAATGATCGCACCGTCGTGCTCAATGACCGTACCGTCGTGCTCCATGATCGCACCGTCGTGCTCATTGACCGTACCGTCGCGCTCAATGATCGTACCATCGAGCTCAATGATCGTACCGTCGCGCTCACTGATCGTACCGTCGCGCTCAATGATCGTACCGTCGCGCTCAATGATCGTACCGTCGCGCTCAATGATCGTACCGTCGCGCTACACGCGCAGTACCGCCATGCTCACGGTTCGTAGCGTACAAACTAACACGAAGTCACTTCGTGTCCAAGGGTCGCAAAGTCGTGCAAATTCCTTTGTACCTTCGCGCTCCATGGTCGTCTCGTCGTGCTCATGCGATTAACAAAAGTATGTACAAAAGTATGTACATTACTGGAAGGCACAAGTAAAACTGTCATCAGTATATGGGTCACACAAGGTGTCATGCAGCGCCTCATCCCACGCCCTCCGCCAATCATTTCCCAACTGATTAACTGAGCGACGTCTCAGGGTGAAGCCAATCATCCCATCTGTGTTTTCCTCCCTTACTAATTCACGAGAGATGATGCCAGACTCGTAAGAGCAACGAAATCAGATAATGTAAAAGGAAAGAAGAAAAAGGGTGTTTTTACGACGAGTATCTGTTCTGTTTTACCGTGTGTTTACAGGGCGTGCATCCACCCTCTGTGGCTGAGGAGGTGGGTAGGAGGGGGGACACACAACAATCCCTCCTCGACCACATTAAGAGGCGGGGTGAAACCACGATCCCCTCCAAAAAAAAACGTCTAAGTAAAAACTGGCTTAAAACGCTGGACAAACGAGCCAGATTACTAGATGACTCGCATGGGGGGGACCGGGGTCCGAATCAGAAGAGTACGCACGGAGGAGCCAAGCGCCCCTTCCCCGCTCCGCAGATGAGTGAGGAAGAAGGGGAATAATATTCCATGGTCCCCAGCTCGGTCTGTGGCACACCCGTGTGTGGCACCGGAGTCCGGCCCTCTCCCTACTGCCCCCTTCTTTCAAAAGCCCTTCGGACGTTAGGTGTCGTAATTAAGGATTAAGATCCGACGACTGGCCCCGCCGTGACTCACACCATATGGGACAGTAGGAGACTACAGATCACAGGGAGTGATACACTGGCGGGCTAGCAGGTGGTGTCCAGGCCTCTCACATCCCATCTGGTGCCGTACGACCTTCCGGCACCACGCCTGCACCCCCTTTCCCCAGAAATAGGCGGAGGGGAAGGGGAGGGGGGGAACTACTCGAAAAGGAAGAGAGAAGGGATGGAAGATCATGCCGGGCACCTCTTTACACCACCCATCAAGAGGGTCTGCGAGAAAAGGTGCAAGAAAAGAAGGTCTGTATGATCAGCATCCGTCCTCTCTTTCACCACCAACCAAGAGGGACTAGAGAAGGCGCAGAAGTGGGTATAAAAGTTCATCCTAGATCCCGACGACTCGTGGAGAAGCTAAATGTAATGTCCTGGCCACTGTCACCTCCTGCCACCACCCTCTGAGTTTTTGCCACCATCAGCAGCTAGTTTACTATGCATCCCAGGCTCATCCTGCCAGCGGTAGAGCAAAAAAGGATGGCAGACGCCACAAAGGGTCTTTGTCCGGCCACAACTGGGCAGATAATTAAGACAGTAGATGGTTGAAAAAAGTAGGTTCATTACATCAGCACATAACCTTCCCACGTCGTAGTCTTATCTACTACATGCAGATAAGGATGCGACAACCTCAGACTCATAAGTTATCTAACCGTTGACAAAAAGGGGTTGTGCCACCCCTCCCGGGGTTCGTCCGGGGCTTATTCATCCCCCCCTTGAGAGGTTTTTATAGAGATCCCTCGTCCCCGAACTGCAGTTCGACCCCACAGCCGGTGTCGAACCCATCCATCCCACACAGTTCATACAGACATGTCGTCGCATGAGCGGCCGCATCCTAGCCATTATGAACCCCGGCACCCAACCTCCCCATTTGAATATGGGCGAAGGCTATATATACACATACATATATACATACCTTTATAACCAGGGGTGGTAAATGACCTGCTACTGGGAGTAAAAACGATGTCATGGGCGTGTGGCTCCTCCCCGCTAACCCGGGGGCGAGGTCGAGTCAGACGAACGAAAGTATATAGTCACTACCTACCCTCCCCACCTGGCTGCCTACTTGCTCCCACGTCCACACGTACAACAAAGATTTCGTAAACGAGTTCTATTTTGCCACACGAAAAGTATCTTGATTTAAATACCAATATGCGTATCTAAAGGTCAGTGGTTAGCGGGCCTAACCCACCAGCTCTCTAACAGTATAAGGACTGTAATATTCCAAAGGTTTTTTCTCAACACTAAGATTGGCGAGGAGGTTCTCGACTGGCCTATACCTGTGGGGGACTTCATAACTCTCGTAAAACTGTCCCATCATATACAGTTCCAGGTAAATGAGAGTTACCGTCCAACATTATTTGGAAAATGAAGCTACGTGAGACAGTCCATGAGTCTTTGGATCATGTACATCGACTACACCAAAGCAATTCGGTGTATGCATAGTCAATACTTCCTCCTGGAGCCACTTTTCACCTGCTGTAGTGACGGAGGGGCAGACCTACTCGCAACACCTTAAGCCCCAGCCAGGCCTGGGCAAGTCAAATACCATACATGAGTAGTGTAATCCTTCGGTACGCCTTGACGCCATACGGAACAAGCAAGACTGTCAATACCTCTGTCTAGCAAGGAGTTCACGGCGGTCATACAGACGCGCCAAGGTCGTGTGTGTGTGTGTGTGTGTGTGTGTGTGTGTGTGTGTGTGTGTGTATTAACCTACGATGGTGGGGTAGTGTGTGGGGCTGGCCACACGCTACCGCACCGGGAGGGAGAGAGGGGTCCGCGAACAGTACAATTTAGCGAGCATTTAGCGAGGATTAGCAAGTCCCTCAAGAGTGCTAACACGGTGCCAGCAACGATCAACGAACTCTCAACGAGGATCGGGAAGGAGGACGAGGAGAATTTCACAAGGTCAACGTGGGGAGGTGTTAACGAGGACTAACGAGGAACAACAAGTACCAAGAGCCAGCGCCAACGAGGAGTAAATGAGAGGCAATGAGGCATAATGAGGAGCGCAAAGGAAGGGACTGCACCGAGAGCAACGAGGAGTGAAGGAGCCATCAAGAGCTGGGGTAACGGTCAACGTCTAGGGCGAAATGAGGGGGACCCTGGGCGGGTTAGCCCTGCCACGTGGATACGGGGGGTCTTCTTCTTCGTCCTCGCCTTCTTCAGGAGGCCCTGGTCACACCCTCATCACGGGAGACACCGTGATGAAGGATCCCTGTGTCCTCGTCCGTGAGATGCCCACACGACTAGGAAGGATACGAGAGGAGAGTCCGCCGTTCATCCCGGGGGATATCTCAAAGGATCCTCGCAAAAACTTGGGTTCGCGTTAAAAATCCTCACGTCCCTTGATTTTGAAACCTTTCACGACCGTAGGTTTTCCTGAATGAATAGAGAGAGAGAGAGAGAGAGAGAGAGAGAGAGAGAGAGAGAGAGAGAGAGAGAGAGAGAGAGAGAGAGAGAGAGAGAGAGAGAGGATATCTCATGCAGCACAGTTTGCAACCTTCCCAACGCAAAACCTAACACAATTACGACATTAATCATGCGTTCTGAAACTTCCTAGGAATTTGTATATATGGTACTTGACACGGGCTGAGGTGTGTGTGTGTGTGTGTGTGTGTGTGTGTGTGTGTGTGTGTGTAGGAGAGAGAGGAGTGGCGGTGGTGGTCCCCGGGTAACCGGTGTGGCGACGTCAGCTTCATCAGCAGTAGGACCAGCGGGAGTAGACACGACAGCAGCTGGAGCAGCAGGAGTAGTGGTAGTGGAAGTACAATCCCCATCCCCCCCTGGGGAGCAACAGCAGGCGCAGCAGCAGGCGCAGAAGTAGCGGTGATGGTGACAGCAGGAGGAGGAGGAGGAGTAGCAACAGCGGTTATTCACGGCAGCAGTAACCCCTCACCCCTGCTGCTACTGCTGCTGCACCACCCCGCCTTTCACTAGCCGCCCTACACCCGACCCGTACACCATTTTCTGTGTCGTCACAGCCTCAGATTCCAAGGGCACCTTGCTCCCCTGGGGGGTAAATACGGGCGAATCAGTCCGTTAGGGCCAGCTTGGCTACCATCTGGCTACCACCTGTCCCATCTGCGGCAGACCACCTGGCTATGTTAATGACCAGCTGTAACCTATTAACTACCCTTGGTTGTAATGGCATATAGCCTCGCCACCGTTAATGGACAACACTGTCAAAAAAAAAAAGCTTGAAGGAGAAGCGCCAGCAGCTGGCTCTGTGAAGCTTGGCCCGGAGGGACAAACGCGCCAGCTGAGGTTATGAAGCTTAACTTTAGGAGAAATACCAGCTTAGCTCAAATGATTCA
Source organism: Panulirus ornatus (assembly GCF_036320965.1). NCBI lineage: Eukaryota > Metazoa > Arthropoda > Malacostraca > Decapoda > Palinuridae > Panulirus > Panulirus ornatus. The sequence continues at coordinate 5,012,451 of NC_092265.1, forward strand.
CTTTCTTCTCTGAGATGTACTTTCTCCCATTGGCCGAATATATATATATATATATATATATATATATATATATATATATATATATATATATATATATATATATATAATATATATATAGTGATTAACTCCCAGACCTTTCAATAGCGCCTCTTCTTCACGATGAGGCAGCAATGCGAGGAAGTGAGGAGAGTGTGAGGGGCTGCTCACATACCACCCTCCCTCACTTGACACTTCACAAGAGCCAACAAGAACTAAAAGAGAAAGTTATCGAGGGAGAAAGTCTACATGCTCCCCTCACATGTGGCTCTGCAAATTCCTTTTGAGTGTGTGTGTGTGTGTGTGTGTGTGTGTGTGTGTGTGTGCTCCACACCTGCCAACACCCGACACGACCACTAGCACTGGCGTTACTGAGTGACAAATCGTTGTAAGAGAGATGGGACTCACCACCGCACGCCGCCGCCACCTGCAGCCGATGTGGCCTCCTGCAAGACTCACCTGAAACGAGAGAAAAAGTTGTCTGTTAGTGACGGTGAAAAGATGATGATGATGATGGTGGTGGTGATGATGGTGATGATGATGGGTGGACAGTGTTGTAAGTTGGGGATGGATGGTGGAAAGATGATGGTGATGATGATGGTGATGATGATGGGTGGACAGTGCTGTGTGGAGTGGAGGGGGTGGGATGGTGAAAAGATGGTGATGATGATGATTATGATGGGTGGACAGCGCTGTGTGGAGGGTATGGGATGGTGAAAAGATGGTGATGATGATGGGTGACAGCGCGCACACCCTGTACAATCCCGCTACTGTTTATCTGTCTTGGAACATATATGGTGATGTTATGTGCCTTGTACACGTGCATGTCAATGGTGTTTACCTATCTTCGTAAATAAAGCGGTTCCCCCCCCCTCCTCCCTACCCCTCAGCTCCCATCATCCCTCTCCTTCTACACACACACACACACACACACACACACACACCTAGCCCTGCCCAACATGCCCCCGGCTTCCATCATTTATATTTCCGATACAGTCACCATCAGCGCCTCCTTCAGACACCCCTCCTTCCACCAGCGGGGGTCGTGACTGGCTGGGTTCGAGAGCAGCTGTCAACGGCATTGCGCATCCGCTCAGCTGTCAAGCTGGTTCTAAGCGGTACCCACCCTCGTCCCCAGTGTCACGTCGACACCTGGTCAAACTGTCGTGCTGTCAAGTGGCAAGGCATAGCCACGCTTGTTACCCTACATCTGTCTTCCATCCTGTCAAGCCGTTACCGTCGTGGCGTGACGGCGTGTATGTTACACCACCGCATGTTACCGACACACGCCGTCGCTTGGCGGGGTTCTCGACATCACTCACGCGCGCCCCCCGAGTTCAAGGGTAGAGCTACTGTGGGAGAAAGTGTGAACGTCATTAACTTGAAACGCCTCAATGTCTTTAAGAGTCTCTGGCTTCCTAGCGCCCAAGGATGCCCTCAAGGGTAAAAGCATCAAACGTCACAAACAGTGCACACACACACACACACACACACACACACACCCTCACAGCCTTCAAGCACGGCTGTTCGCGCGTGTGTTTCTTGCGGTGCTTGACAGTATTCCCAGAGCGCCCTTGAAAAACAAAACACCTCCATCAGCCGATCAGGTCGACGCGAGAGACTTGCTCTGCCATCCAGAGACGCCCTCGCCTCCCACACACCCACGTAATGACAACGAGACAGCAACAGACAAGTCGACCGCAATTTGATCTCCCTTACGTCAGGATGAGTCGTTACACCTCCATTACGTTACAATATTTTCTTTACCTTCCCACACACATCCTGGCGAGAAGACTTGTGGTGACTGTACTGAGGCACTGCGCCTGCGCTGATGGTCAGGCCAGGGCTCGCATCTGAGGCGAAGAGCAAGCAAAGCAAAGCAAAGCAAGCAAGCAGGAGGAGAGGAGACCAGCCTCACACAACTGGAAGGCAGACGAAGAGGCCTGCGTGAGATCGCGAGGAATGGCTAGCGGGAGGGGACAACGCTCAGCAACAGAGCTTAACTGAGCAACCAGCTTTACATCAGGGCAGTGACCAAATAAAACCAAATGAGACATTTCCAGCGTCCTCAGGCACTCACTACCGTTCAAGGCAGACGCGACACTGCAATACTATTATTTTCATTTCTCACCGACAAGAGAGCCTCAGGGTTCAAGGTTACCATCAAGAGACGACTCCTCAACACAAACAGGTGACACTGCCAGGTTAAGTGGGTATCTTTTTTTTTTGGCAATCACCGACTCGGCTCCTCGTATCACAAACCTCTAATCAGTAAAATCGCTCTCTTGACACACAGGTAATTTCTAATCATCAAAATCATTGTCTCTTGAAGTAAAAGGTAATTTCAACCTCGCAGGGAGACAACAGCAACAGCAGCAGCAGTGTTCTTCTTTCTGGCGTTCCTTTCTAACTTCACGGTTAAAAGAGACGACCTCGGCGGTAAGAGCCGCAAATTTCAACCTCGAATTACCTTGGATAAAGAGAGGAGCTGGCAACAGGTCGACCTACATCATACCACCGAGCCTCCGGCCCTCCGCTGACGCCGGAGACCCAGGCCTGCAAGAGGTCCTCGTTGTCAAGTGATTCCTACCCACAACCACCACCAACACAACACCGCCACCACCAACACACCACCGCCACCACCAACACACCACCGCCACCACCAACACCATCTTCTCGCACCCCCTTCTGTTGATCCCTAAGCCACTCGCTACCAGCTGGTTCTCACTCATCACACGATGCTTATCCTCAACACCGGGTAATGATTCTCATTACAGGGAAACACGATATAAATAAGACCCTTCATCTATTCAAGATCAACTCACATATAGGGACTCATACAATTCCCAGACGAGTCTAATGCCGCGAGACTGCAACGTATTAAGAAGCCATGTCTGTCTACGATGCGACTTTTGTTTCGCCAGAAGTAAAACCATCAGGTTTGCTGGGGTGAGGCCGTTAGTCCGCCCTTCGAGATGTAGCAACGCACTATCAAAAAGAAAAAAAAAAAAAAAGAGAGGAAGATTCTACCACCAGCGCTGAACACACACACACACACCATCCCTCCGTCACCCACTAAGCAACTCAAGTAGAGCAATGAATATATCTTTTTTTTTTCATCTTTTTTTTTCCGTTAAGGACGAACAAGGATGCCCTCAGATGCGACTGTCGTGGAATTTCACGAACCACTGAATCACACCCACCTAAACTAACACTTGGGGGTTACATGATGATGGTGGGGATCTATGTACCAACTGATAATTATCGCCTGTCCCGGTTTTATGAGGAGAGGTGTACACAGTCCGTCTGTCCGTCTGTCTGTCTGTCTGTCTGTCTGTTTATATGTCTCCCGAGACCAGACGTCTGGGACGGCAGGTCAGTTTATGAGCTCGATGAAATTATGATGATGAGGTTCGCTCTCAAGACGAGTCATTAGGTGAGTGGGTGCAGTTCCCCCTCGATCTAGACCAAGGCTGGTCGAGTTATATTATTAGCTCACGTATAACTTATAAAGTCCTCCCACTCTTGACCCGTTTTCGATATCAGGTATGAGGGGCGTGAGTATGAGGGACTGTGAGTCCTTCCCGCTCACCAGGGTTCGTCCTTATACCGCGCCGTCTTAAAACCGTACAACCCAGGGCTCACGGAGCAACCAAAGACGCGTCCTTAACCCCAGTGGCGGCGGGAGACGAACGAGGAGGGAGGGTGAGGATGGTCATACTATACGGCTCAAGACGCAAGTTATGCCTCGTGGGCAACGCTGCTCCGCGCTCTGGCTCTCTCGATGTGTGGTGTGCATCCTTAATGGCGGCCTTGTTCGCAGATGAAAAATCGCTAGTTTTCCCAGGCCAGTGGACGGCGGAGGCAGAGGCGCCTTACACACACACACACACACACACACACACACACACTAGCGAACATGACCCAGCTGGTATCATGTTCCCAGCGTGAGATAACTAGATCAAGGCCCAGCCAGCATCACACTAAGGCCTTGGACCTGCCTTGCTCTCTTCACACTACGTCACGAGGATACGTTCGGCTGTGTACTCACCAGGAGTTAGAGAACATGGTCAATATCATACCCCCGACATATTCTGATCTTTTGCCTCGACGGAGGCGAATTAACCTTGCAACACCCTACCTCATCCTGTGGGCTGCTGTCGTGAGAGAGGATACAGAACACACACACACACACACACACACACACACACACACACACACACACACACACAGACAAAAGGTCCAGTGAGTGGGCTACAAATGACTGAATTATACGACACGTCAAATCACGAATGAACTGCTTGCAACAGGCAAAAGTTAAGCTTCCCCTCATCAGGTATATCGTAATACGCGAATCATCTCGGAATTCAATGATTCGAGACGCGCATAAGTGGGGCAGGGTATGAGGCTGACTCAGCTGCTGAGGTCCGCATTTTTTCTGCCTCTTCAGTACCAGCTGGGAGGAACAGCCTACCATGAGTGTCTACAGCGTCAGGGTGCCTGCCTGCCTGCCGATCCTTGTTTGTGAAGTCATATGCATATATCGGGTTCTTGCGTATTACTTTGGTCGATGGATCCTGTTTGTGTCTACGACCCTGGTGCATCATAGGTCTCGCTTCGTTAAGGGTCAAGTTATTGGTCGGGACTACATGCCTAAGGGTCGTATCGTCGTCCTCAAAGGGGTTAAGGTCGTGACCGGACAGGCGGTAAGCGATCTGACAGCACGACCATCAACCACAAGACCCTCTATCCATTTCCATTATATTACCATCAACCACAGGAGCAATTAAGCTGTCGTAGGGTATCATCTAAACACCCCTGACGAGGGGAAAAAATCGTCGTTTCAAATGACATAAACCATAAACGATCGAGGGAGAAAAAACCCAATTATGGAGTCACCGAGTTGCCCGAGGGGAAACAGGAACTGAAGTGTAAACAACAGAAAGTGGAGAAAATCGCAATTTCAAATAATCTCAGAACCACATGTGTGCTGCCAGATGACCTAACCTGTCGTTCGCTTGTGCCTAGATACTGTATACACCTGCGTAGCTCAGCTGATGGTTACTCCATGTAAACACCAGACGCCCCAGTTCGGTCCGAGTGCCGGTAAAAGACTCACTCACGCCACAGAGAGTTGGTCGAGTGCCTGTAATGTTTCGCCCACGCCACAGCAAGTGGGAGAACGCACGTAATGTTTCCATTCGCGCCACGGCAAGTAGGTCGGGTGCCTGTAATGCTCCACTCACGCCACAGCAAGTGTGTGGGGCGGGAGAGTGTAGGGGACCTGGCGCAAAATGGAATATTTTTATAGTGACAAGTGGTAGATGTCGCGGAGGGGGAAGGGCGGTGCAAGATGGTCCCGGGACGCCTCTGGGAGACCAATCCTTGGGTCAGGTGGCCTGCCAACTCACGCCTTAATATGGCTTGCTTCCTGCACGGGCGACCAGACGTGTTCTGGATGTTACCATCGCATTCAAGGAAGTGCGTACGTGTGTGTACAGTGGCCCCCCCCGCCATGGGGTCAGGCTCCACCTTGCTGGAAGGGCCTCCCGGAGCTGCAGGGGGGGTTGGGGTTGGGGGTTACCTCGGGCTGGGAGAAGAGCATTCCAGCCCGGGAGGGCTCGCCGCCACCCGGACGTTCCAGGCCCGGCACCTTTATTACTTTTCCTGGAACAGTCATTCACACAGCTCCTTCCGGCCAACATTCCACGCTTGCTCACACAGAAATAGGCCAGCATTCCTCACCTGGACTCACTATGGAAAGACCGGACGCACGGTCAAGTTAGATCCGGATACAAGGATATTCATAATGAAGAAAAGAAAATATTCGACTCCTCATAAAAATCTTTGATAAAATATTATATTCTAATCAATCATCAAAGTCTGGTATATCATGTCCTCATTCGTCTTACTGGCGATCAAAGGACTAAGAGAAAAAATATCCATTTCTTCTTCTTCTTCTTCTTCTTTTTCTTCTTCTTTTTCTTCTTCGCTAAAATCGTCTTCGAACTCCCATCGAAGAGGACGAGCGGACTCTTGAAGCCTCGAACCACGGAATTCCCTCCAAGATGCAGTCACATTAGACTCAAATCCTGGTATACGCATGACAATGTTGCCAGGAGAGGCCACGTTAATATGAGGTTTCAGGGAAGCGTTGTCTTCCAGGATCGGGCGAGCACTCAGCGCCTCACACCCATACCCCGGGTTAGGCCGGCGGGGGTGGGTGCTAAGCCTGGGAAATGCCCACATCATTAGTCAAGTGTAAATAAGCCAACAAAGGTTAAGTGTGTATACTGAGGCGAAGGAGTGGGTGGGTGAGGGCGTCGGGGAAAGGAGTGAGTCGGGTGGGGTGGTGGTGGTGGGTGGGACGGAGGATCAGTGTGTATAAACATGTACTCACCTCGAGGTACGCGATTGTTACAAAGGAGGGTTGTACAAGTTACAAGACAGAGTTATTTGTTGCGTGACGAGTGTACACTCTGTTAACAATAGGCCAGCCAGGTGCCGCTGCCTCACGGAACGTTTCAGCCACAAGTGACAAATGCTTCAACACACACACACGTCCGAGACGTCGGACCTGTGCAATCCAGAGTTAGCTATCTGCATACGTGTGTGTGTGTGTGTGTGTGTGTGTGTGTGTGTGTGTGTGTGTGTGTGTGTTTTCAACAGCTAATTCTAATCTCTTACACTTACTTCAGCATTACACAACTCCAACCCTGTTGCGCTGCCAAGATCAAGAGAAAACACCATTTCGGAATCATCTTCCAATAATAGCCTCTTCCTCCTCCTCCTCTTGCTGCTGCTGCTGCTACTACTACTACCACTACTACTACCACTACGACAACTGCCACCGTAAAGGTGCTCCTGCTGTTGATGCTCGTTACTACCCCAGGGTCCACAGACACAAGGAGGAGTGAGTGGGTAATGCCCTACCCTGTTTACCGTCACTAACATCCTCAAAGGGTACAGGTACGTCCAGAGCAGAGGTATGCAAGTCTCGTCGCCACACACATCGCCGACAACCCCAAGAGCCACGTCCCCGGACACCAGGTCCTCCTCCTCCTCCACCTCCTCCGCCCCTCGTCACCCAAACTGTGTACAGCATCCATCAACCCCGCCCCCTCCTTACCCCTCTCTGTTTATTATCCATCAGTCTCCTCTGTATACGAAATCATTCTTTTTTTTTTTACACCTTCTTTGTGCTGGTTCCCTCAACCCCTCGTCGCCATCTGTGTACATCGTATCTCTCACGCTCCCAGCAGATGGTTCCTGCCTTCCTTTGTGTTCGCATCTTCAACCCTCCCCCCGGTCTCTTGATGTCCACTGTCCATCACCCGCTGCGACCCTCCTCCTTCCTCCTAAACACCCTCCCCTGGGTATCTATCAACCTCCTCCTCCCCACCCATCCTATCTATCGTCTTCCATACTACTCTCTTCTCTCTCTCTCTCTACTTGGTATATAACCCGAGCACCAATCGCCTGCGCTGTAACCCCTTGAGCACGTCGGTACGACTACTGGGTATGATGGCCAAAGCTCTTTTGACCTTGATCCCTTAAGGGTCAAGTCAAAGCTAGGCCCGGCCGTCATACCCAAGGGTCGCACCAGCCACCACCCTGCTCAAGGATCGTAACGTCGTGCCCGGAGGTCGTTATCGCAGCGCTCGACGGTCGTATACAGTCGTGTTCGAGGGTCGTGCCATCGTGCCCCTAGATCGCGACGTCGTGCTGAAGAGGATGGTAGCATCATTGCCAGAGTATCGTACCGGTCATGCTCAAGAATAGCACCGTCCAGCTCGAGCGGGGGGGTTGAACAATGAATTCCACGTTCGTCTGTACGTGATGGGGACGCCACCGTGGGGTCGGCCAATCCACCATCACGGTGAGTACCACCTATCTAACGTGTGACACGTCAGCCACCGTTCATATGGCGTGAGGGAATCAAAAAGTCTTCCTCGTGGAGATCTGGAAATCAAAAGGGAAGGCATAACCCGTCTCTTCATATGGTGTGAGCTAACCCTATCCGTCAAACACACGTACGTGAGAGCCAGGCATCCATCCCAAATCACTAAGTCGCCTCAGGCAGACGACTAGGCGGACCTGAGGTCGTGAGGCCCCATATGCCAGGCCCCCTGATGAACCGTCCGCCAGGATATGATCAGGCGACGCCTCGCTAGCCACCCAGTTTGCACGGTGCGGCCGCGAAACCGCTACCTGACCCGAGTGACGATAAGCTACTCTACCAGAGCCGCGCGCACTATCATGCCTCCTCGTCTGGACCAAAAAGAAGCAAAGCCACACACACACACACACACTCTCGAGTCGCCGGCAGGTAGCAGGTCCGGTCAGGTGGCTCGACCAGGAGGCACCGGGAGAGTTAATGGTACCACTAAGCATCTGCCTGGTACCATTATACTCAGGCGGGTGGTGAGAGCGAGTAAGCCGACGGGCCTCAAGTTGAAGCGGTCGCATGAAGAGAGGAAGACACAGGAGCGACCCTGACACGCGCAGATATGACGTAAGCCAAGGAGGATCGTCAACAAGACTAACTACAGTGAGTCTTACTGTACGTACACACTCATGGCCGCCACCCTTCTCCTCCCGACACCCACTCCCCCTTCCCCTCTCTTGCTCCGACATGATGTCACGGGGAAAATATATCATGTTCAAAACACCCAGGCGGTGCTGGTGGGGCAGTTCATCTTTTGATATCGTCGTTTTGCACCCTGGAAATAACAGGTAGGGCACACAATCTCCCCTCCATGGAGGATATAAGAGATACGGTGTACGTACCTGAGTAATTCGAACGTGTCGAGGCTACCCACAACACCACCAGTCCTAACTATAAGGGGTACCTACCTGCATCCATAACTAGGCTCCTCCACTCCAACGCCTCTCCTTTTCCAGGCTCCTAACCCTCCCTTACCCTCACTCCTGCCTGCACGGTGTCTTCCCCCACCCTGTCTTCCCACCCATATCATCTTCCCTCCACCATCCCATCCTGGGAGTCCTCCGTTGCCAGAGGTGGGAGGGAACCAACCCTTCCTGGCTAAATGCCCAGCATAATTATTCGTCGGCAGGATCATCAGCCAGGGTCGTGGCGCTCGCTACCTGCTGCCAGGCGCAACCCCGAGCCGTGCGTCGCAAGGGACCACACTATCTTGAGGAACACCAGGAGGGGGGTAGGTACGTGTGGCAGACGGAGGAGCCAAACTGTCTCACCCAAACCTGGGGATGTGCTCAGGCGAGGCTTTATATAAAGCAACGAGAGTGTGTACGTACACCTCTCTCTCTCTCTCTCTCTCTCTCTCTCTCTCTCTCTCTCTCTCTCTCTCTCTCACCATCATTCCCCCTCGGATTTACACACCGCCGGAGACACGAGGGGCTTTTAACCACACGCCGACTGTAACAGCTTGAGCTGATCACGAGTGACGCCCGACGTCGGGGGGTGATGGTGGTGAGTTACGAACACACACACACACACAGGACCCGCAGGGGACGAGCGGCGTTACGCGCACACAGCCATACAGCAACACGTAAGCTGACCGGGAGAGAGAGAGAGAGAGAGAGAGAGAGAGAGAGAGAGAGAGAGAGAGAGAGAGAGGAATACATCTTGGCTCGAGGTTACAGCCCAAAGAATTCCTTGGCAAGGCGGAGAGTGTACATCCAGGGACAACAAACACAGCCACGGTTTTTAGTACATCATGAGTCATCTAGTACACCTGGGGGGGGGGGGAGGGGAGGTAACAATCCCCCCCTACCCCTCTTAAATTCCGTAGGTCGTGCGAATTCCCAGTTTTTACGAGGAGCGGACAGCAACCCAGGTCCGGCCCTCCTCTCCCCCCCACACACACACCTATCATGGGACCTGTAGGGCTTGGGGGGCGTAAACTATGGGCCCAAACCTCCGCGCGTTCCCTTCGTGGGTATCGCCAACGCGAGACGCACGGGAGAGAGAGAGAGAGAGAGAGAGAGAGAGAGAGAGAGAGAGAGAGAGAGAGAGAGAGAGAGAGAGAG
>NC_092265.1:5025000-5082500 GCF_036320965.1 Panulirus ornatus
CATGCGAGATCTATCGCGATTTTCACCTGCGTTGGTGACCCCCACCGGGATATCTATTGAGCACCCTCTCTCCCTTCCCCCTCCCCTGTGTTCAATCGTGTGAGCGATGGCGCAAAGAGGATTACAGAGTTCGCTGAGGGTCTCTGTGTCAGGCCCAAGTGGGCCGATTTTCATGACGGGAATTGTTACCAAAACTGGGTCATTACATGAGCTTAAGGTCTTCGACATGGTTAAGTTTTACCCACTAGATATACATCGTGGATGCAGTCTTTATATTTCAGTTAACGTTATCATTAACAACAAGGTGTTGTGACACCTCTGTCCCCAAAAGGACTTTATATTTTCGCAACCTTAGACACGGTTTTCTCGTTCGTGTCCACATCTCTGGTAAATCCCTCAACGAAGAGCAAATATCAAATGTTTTTAGGACGATGAGCCGCTCTTAATGCCTTCGTTTTCGCACTGTACTCACCCACCTCTTCGCGAAAGGCAAACGGGAGAAAAGAACACAATCAGACAAGCAAAGGAGAGACGCGGCAAGCACAACTAAACAACAGGCAAGGCAAGACAATACTACAACATCACAGCGTAGTCTCGCACCCCTGGAACTGCTGCTGCCCAGCACGGACGCAGGGGACGGGTACACCTACGCTAATTACCCAGCACCTGAGCACATGACGGAAACTTGTCTACCACAGTCGTCCCCACTTACAGGCCACGCTACACGCACCAGCCCTCGCCTTCGTTACTATACTGTGTGTGTGTGTGTGTGTGTGTGTGTGTGTGTGTGTGTGTGTGTGTGTGTGTGTGTGTGTGAAGGCATAACAGACACAGACACTGGCGGAGAACATCATGAGAACATCGGCAACTGTCCATACGACAGCATGCCCGGGTCTTTGTCTCCCTGTCTGACATGGGGTCCGAGTCTCCGGTCGCCCACTGGCGTGGCGTGCCAGTCCCACCCCTCTAAATTTTTTCGCCCTTGTGGTGATCTTAGAACACACGAACGGCACCGAGGAAGACACCCCCTCCCCCACACACACACATACACCCAAGTAGACGTGACCTCCTCGTGACCTCTGCTCCCAACCAACTAAGTCTGACCTTCCATTGCGGATGTCCCATACAAGAACACTCCATAGTACTGGATTAAAAAAAAAAAAAAAAAATCTTTGTGTATACCTGGGCGTATGGCACTCTTGTGCCTAGCGCAGGTGTAAGGAGGGGATACATACAGAGTCGACTAACCACCCGCCCAGACAACACAAGAACACTTAGGTCCACTTACACCTGCCCAGGAATACTGTCCTCTACCACACCACCACAGGGTTTGACATTATATTACCCTCTACCTCCTGTTACTTTAATATCTTCCTTGTGCCACACCTTCCGGTCTTATTCGTCTGAGTTGAGCATCGACGTATGAATTCAAACTCCTCTTCAACTGAACTCGTTCTTGTTAGCACGAAGGTCTTAATTCCTCATGAGACAAACTACATTAAGTTTATATATATGTTGAGACATTGATTTGAATACCCGCCATCCTTCGAGCACACGGAAGCATTCATGGAAAATAGACATATGCACAAATCCGTGCAAATAAGCATCACAGCACCCAAACACCACACGAGCAGCAGCAACAACAGAAAAAGTGAAACACTACACCAACTAACAAAGAACGCTGCCTCACCCCAAACAGATTGTCTTGCAGACATTCTCCGCCAAATTCCAACCTTACCCTCTTGATCCCCCAGATAGAAGTTGGTGCAACTTGCACCATCACATCATCCTCCACCCTCACATCACCCGTCACCCTCCACCCACGCATCATCCGTCATCCTCCACCCACACATCACCCACCACCCTGCACCCTCACACCACCCTGCACCCTCACATCAGCCCAAGCCATCCATGACCCTCCCACTAAAGTACAATACAACGACTGTATTCTCGGCATCACGTACGAGAAACACGTAACTTTCACTCCCTGCACCACAAGCATCAACACGCACGCTATACAAAAGTTAAATGCCGTCAGAAACACTTAACTGGCACTAGTTCTGGACAAGGAAAATAATCCATCGGTATCAACCGCACACAACTCGTCCGCCCCTTTAAGCTACACCTTAACTTGCCTGGTCAGTGAACCTTTTAAAAGCAAACCACGTGGATAAAACAGAACTCTCTGAACCACAAGCAACTTAGGAACCACAAACAAACACTCAATATGCGCGTCACCCAACTCTAAACACAAGCAAAAGACGCCTCCCAAACCATGTGCCGTAACCAACCATCATACAGGGCGAGGGAACGTAAAAAAATTCACCCCTGTCTCTCACTCCAGAAACTTTTACTCACGAATCCCTTCTCCTCAAAAACCACAGCACTGACTGAACATATCTACAGCGTAATGACTGTCGAGCACTATAAATAAAACTCACTCTCATCACCCCCAATCTTCAATTCTTCTCAACACTTTACACACCCGACCGAAACTGCGCTCCCCAGATATACACGAGCCACACTTTCTCGTCTGCATTCCAGACACCATCCATCTCTCGAACATAAACCACATCGGTTCAACATTTCACTAGATCCCTTATGTCTAAAAATGCAACATCCACACTGAGTGCATTGAATACTTATTCCTCAATTCACCACACTACTGCACCTACAGTCCCACTCGATGGACCGTGGGCTGGCTTCCTAAGCGTTACAGGTGCCCTTAAAAGAAAGGGGTCCCGAGGTGGGAACGTAAGCTGTGTGTGTGTGTGTGTGTGTGTCCCCCCATTCCCCCAGCCTCAGTATAAACACCACTACCACCACTGCCCAACAACAACATCCCAACCACCACAAACTACTAGCTACTGTCGCCTCTCCCAACCACCCGCTGTCATCGACCTTCAGTGGACAATAACAGCGCAGACTGGACTACTGCCACACACACACACACACACCCACACAACGCTTCCCTGTGGCTACCAGCTCGCCACGCCGCCCCTCCTCACCCGCCTCTCCGCCCATATCTACAGTTCAGTCCCGCCGCTATTAAAAGCGGCCTGTTCATCATCGCCGCCCGTGATCATCGCAGTGGGAGGCAGCGCCAAAGGATTAAAGGGCGTCACAAAAGGGGTCTTTGTCAGAGCCCTAGTGGGTTAGGTGATTATGCCGTGAGACACCACAGAGTTGGGTCCCTACATTTGGTCTGTCCCGTCCCGTTGTACTCGACTCAATTTACGTGATGCGGGGAGTGAGGGAGTGGATGGAACCTCAGAGTTTCAAGTATTTCATCATTCACTTGTTGTGTTATCGGTCACACTCCCTCCCCTGTGTTGCATTTCTGGTCACCTTTGCTCCTACGAATCTCACTTTGTCCCTATGCCCACAAAGGGAGAAGTGAAATAAATCAAGAAAGGCTTCATGGTCGACCTCGAGGCACGGTATACAAACAAAAGGTCGAGATGTTCCCATTCTCCAACCTTAAAATTCTACCCCAAGGGGACCGCCTCTCCACCTTTATCTTCCTACCTCTCGAACAATCTCCCTACGTCACACATACGTCACCACCTACGTCACGCACCACTTAAATAGCTACTTGAAGTCAGGAAATGAGATAACAGGAGCGATACCTCCTCCTCCTCCTCCTCCTCCTCCTCCTCTCTGAAGTTCCTGAAACAAGATACATCTGGACACGAAACATCTCCAACTGTACCAGACCGACTACGACACAACAGTAAGCTTCAGTGTACATAATGGTCAACATAAATAAGGCAGTAGAGGGAGTAGGAGACAAGCAGCAAGATGAGAGTAAACAGTAATGAGAGAGACGGGGAGGAGGAAGGGTTTATGTGGGGCGGGTGTCGTGTGTTCTGAGATGTCGTGTGTTGTTCTGGGGAGCCCCCCCCCCACCTACCCCAGGACACAGTGGAGGCTCAGCCACTGAATAATGGAAGCTCGTCTGATGCCAACATTAACACCATCCTCGACATTGCGCTGACACCACCATTCTTGACAACACACCCTCCCTGCCTGCCGGTCTGAGGCCGCCACCACTACTCTGCCACCATACACACTTCTCTGCCACCACCATTAGCATCACAACCGCACTAACAACCGCCACCAACAACCGCTATAACCATCGCCTTCATCTCTGCCACCACAATGCACCACCAAGACACCGTCATGTTCCTCTGGCACCAACAACCACACACCACCCTCGCGGCGTCAGCTCGCCTCAAGTCGTGACCGTCAATGTGGCACGAGTACCACGACCCCGCTGTGCCTACCACAACCCCCAACACACAGTACCAACACAATTTCCTGCCACATTCCACAACGCGCCGTGGGGGCGTGTTTGCAAGGCGTGCAGCGAGCGCAGGCCAAGAGGAAGTCTGGTGTGAGGACGGGGCAAACATGGGCCGACCAGGAGGAACCACGAGCAGCCTTACGCGTGCCAGACTTGTGTAGTCGACTGCTGAGGCAGACACACACACACACACACACACACACACACACACACGACCCCGTGTCCATCAGGGGTACGAGCTACCCCACCAGTTACACATGACCCCAGTACCACCTATCTCCCTCACAACCCAATACACAAGGCCCTTCCCCCCTCACCTGTACACTACAGTGAGAACAAAATAGAAGTACACCCGGCAGAAGTTTACCCTAAAACTTCAGATCAAGAAAACCCCAAATAAAAACCGCTTTCAAAATGTCATGATCAATGCATTATTCAATAAAGTGCCTCTACTGCATCACAGAAATAATTATCGTCTTTTTTATTGAGAGAGAGAGAGAGAGAGAGAGAGAGAGAGAGAGAGAGAGAGAGAGAGAGAGAGAGAGAGAGAGAGAGAGAGAAGAGAGAGAGAGAGAGTTTATTCCACCAACTCATTTGTCCCACATCAACACAAACCAAACCAACTTGCGCTCTTTTTAGAGTCGCGTCCCCAACATGCTGACAATGACTTGTTATCAGCGAACACTAGTGTCATGTTCACTGTGTGATCCATTAAGCTGTCCCAGCACGCAGGGCACACAAGCCAGGGGGCACAGCGCTCGTCTCCCGTCCCACCCGAACACACAAACACACAGATTCTATTACCCTCCCTCCCTCCCTCCCTTCCTTTCCCTCTTTCCCTTCCCTTCCTTTCCCTCCCTCCCTCCCTCCCTTCTCTTCCTCTGTAGCGAGGACCTCGTCGCCAGAACCATCCCTGCCCCCCCCCCCCTTAAACCCCCACCGCCAGATGACCCCGTCGTCATCATCATCTGACCTCGTCTTAACTGGTACTTCCATTATATTTTTGTAGGCAACAGCAGCACCACGCTTCCTTCACCAGCTGGGCAAATGTTACCCACACCCCCCTCCTCCTTAACCCACCATCCCCAGCGCTTTCCCACCCCTCACCCACTCCATGGACTAATACTACTCTCTGGGGATATCAACCCTACACCCACCTCTTCCTAGACACCACTCCTGTGTAACAACACTCCAGTACCATTTGGTATCAACCCCATATAAACCCCACCTCATGGATATGACTCCATCCTACCACCCCCATAAACCCCTCTCTTCATGGACACCTACCCTATGGCAACATTTTTCCCACACCTTCTACCCGTCATGGAGGGTGACATTCACCCCACACCCTCCACACCCTTACCATGGTCACTACCCTCCCCATCCGCGGGTGTCACAGGCAAAAACAGCCACCCAAGGGGGAGGGGGGAGGTCACTTAAACTATCTTGACCTACTATAACAAGGAAGGAAAAATGATGCAGTTCCTCTCTCTGTAGTAAACAGATTAAGTGACTGCTCTGTGTTTTTCGTTCCAGATGTAGGCTACTCACTACGCTTTGCTACTTTCGTGTCTTTTTACATAACAAGAGCACTGTACACGTCATGTATATAAGTAACACGTAATAACACTTTCATTATTTGTATCTTGCGTTACAAAAAAAGGTTAATCCTCTTTTAAACGCGAAGGCGCGTAAGGGAAATGATGATCTGGTCCCGTTTTAAGGGGGGCGTCAGTTCAAAGACCCAGGCCAACATATCCACGGCCTCAAGAAGGGCTGCTTGGCCCGTCGCGCTCGAAGGGGTTAACGAGAGGAGCCGCTCGCAGCCAAGCAGAACAAGACCAACGAAACGACAGCAGAGTGTGTGTGTGTGTGTGTGTGTGTGTGTGTGTGTGTGTGTGTGTGTGTGTGTGTGTGTGTGTCTTTGTCTGGTAGGGAAGAGGAGCATGGGAACGCGCGCGAGCGACCTTTAAGTTAGACTGAAAGGACAGCTTCTGACTTCAGTGCATGGCGCACTGAAACCCGAAGGAGGGAAGGAAGGAAGGGAGGAGGGAAGGAAGGAAAGGTGTGGGTGGGAGGGAATATCCGCACTGAACACCAATGGACTGGGAGGAGGATTTCGTGATGTGGGCAAAGCTGACCAAGGTGAGCGGGAGTCTGATGGATGATGACTCCCCGGGCATAACCAAACGGTAAACCACCCCCCTCCTCACCCCACTCACCCCCGAAGGCCAGGACATCGTCTCCGACAATCCTTAAGGACCTTGATCACAAGAGGCAGTCGGTATCTTCACACATGACGAAGACGCGGCAAAAATCTAGCTTGGCTTTGAAGACAAACGTCATGGCAGCAGCACATTCCCCAACATCACACACACACACACACACACACGTGCAGGAACACAACCAGTGGACAATGACGAGGAGGAGAGAGAGGAGGAGGAGGAGGAGGATAAGGAGGATGAGGAGGAGGAGGATGCAGCACTGTCTTCTATTCAAAACACAATGACAATTGTCCCGACAGCGAGGCACCTGCATAACACCGTCTTTAAGGACAAAAAGAGACTAGATTTGCATCTCGTGAGGCGGTAGTTACCCCTCCCCTCCACACACACACACACACACACACACACACACACACACACACACACACACACACATACGAGACATACAGACGGACACAAGGTTCTCGCCGAAAGCCGGAGGAAGAGAAGAAAAGGGGAAGGGGTTGCTGAACATTTCCAGAAGTTGCAGGATCAAATTAAACTTGGACCCTCGACAGCAAACGCTCCAGCGATGCTCCGCCTCAATCAGATCCCTTTGCATATCATCCCCGTCCATAAACAACCAACTACGGACGGTTCTTTACCGTCCTTTTACCGTCTACGACTTAATGAGACGCCGGGAGCTGCCACCCGTCTGCCGTCTGTGTACGAAGTGTTTGCCTCCACCACCTGTGTTGACAATAAATGTTTTCGTCCAGTCAACTGAGAAAAAAAGGTAACCTTAGCTGACCTCTTCGTGACCCCGAAGTCTTTCTTCCTCTGACCTTCGAGAGTCCTGTTGGGGGCTGGCGCACAGGGTAGTCAGGGAACACACACACACACACACACACACACACACACACACACACACACACACACACAAATCAATCTAGTATAACCTCACTTGGGTAATGGGGCGCTAAATGATCAGTGTTGGATCAGAATGGGACGAGACTCTACACTGGTCATCTTATTCCAGTGGGATAGAAAAAAAAGAAGGAACATAAGCACCAAAAACGGACGATGCATGGAGACGAAACACCAGTGGGTAATCAACGAGGAGGAAGCAGAAGCAAATATATATTTCGAGCTGATAGAATCCGAATTACGAAATCCGCTTTGGGTCAGGAGACGAGGAGAATGAAGAAAGAGATACACTGGAGGGAGACATCGAGGCCAAGTGGAGTCTGGAAACATGTTAGTCGTCTGGGGGACTCTGCCGCCAGCGAATCTCTGGGTAAAGTTCACTGGGAAGCTTCGAAAAAGAATTGCCAGCCAAGAACGTGTGACTGCCGTGATGGAGGGAAGGACAGTGCTGGGGAGGGCCTGTGGTGACTGGGAATATCGCCGTCAAGGGAGCCTGCAAGGCGGGTGACTGGATCTTACAGCCGTCAAGGGAAGTCTGAGAGCGAACGTCTGACGAACAACAGCGAACCATCTCCACTCCAGCAACCAAGACATAGAAGAAAAAAAAAACACCCAAATATCTCTCAAGGAAAGAAGCTTCTTGAAGGAAGAATTCTGGGCATATACAAGTTACTGCTAAGGGAGGGGGGGGGATAAAGATAGAAAAATAAAAGAAGCAAAGTTTCAGAAAGTTTTCGAGGGCCCTGGACCCTTCCCTCAGCAACGCTGTATCCCGCTAGATTCGTATCTCATAATTGTACACAATTTCCGTGGGTTTACGACCAGAAGAGGATATCACCCCTGCCCCCCCCCCCCGACCTTCAGTCTCTCTCTCTCTCTCTCTCTCTCTCTCTCTCTCTCTCTCTCTCTCTCTCTCTCTCTCTCTCTCTCTCTCTCTCCGTGCATCTTTCCTGTGCCAATCATTGGACACACTGCAGCATATCGCTACTTTCTGCCATATTCGGGAACGTAAGAGTGGTCTACCACATCATATTTTCTTTCTTTTTTTTTCAATTCGTTCCATAATTTCATCAAGCAAGAAAATACAAAATTCTGACGCGTCAGCGGCTGTAATTAGCTGTGCCAATTGCAATTCTTACCCAACCCTTCTCCCCCCACACCCCCTCCCCCCCACCCACCACCCACACACACACACACACACACACACACACACACACACTGTGTCTAAAATTGGCACCATATGACAATGTTGTGACGCCATTCGCAAAAAAATGCGACCTCAAGGATGTATCTGTTGAGCACACACTCCGCAAATCCCCTTCACCTCTGAGATGGGGAAGAAAATAGTGTTTAGTTCATATACACCACACAGTTCACAATCGCTATACACACACACACACACGCAAAAAAGTACAGGACGTCAGGTTACAACCTGATGATTATTACACGAAAGTGCACTTGGGAACTTGTCGTGTTTCATTTCCGAGTGGACTCAATAGTCACTTATTTACCACATGGCGTCCTAGCTACGTCTCTCTTCGTTGTTTATCAAGTGACTGTATCTGACACGCGTCTCCCCTGATGATGTGATTATTACACGAAAGTGCACTTGGGAACTTATCGTGTTTCATTTTCCCCGTGGACTCATAGGAATATCTTGATCACGCGCAAAATTGTAATCTTTTCCTATATATATATATATATATATATATATATATATATATATATATATATATATATATATATATATATATATGGATATTTATCAACCCTGATGTTTGAAATTCTTTTGATACCACGAAGTAAATATGATCGTGACTCTGGTGACGAGGCAAATATTCCATTTAAGAATAATCTCAGGATTTATCGTCTTTTTTTTTTTCATAACGGGATTCCTTCTCCCGTTTACCTTCAAGTTAAGAATCTCTCTCTCTCTCTCTCTCTCTCTCTCTCTCTCTCTCTCTCTCTCTCTCTCTCTCTCTCTCTCTCTCTCTCACACACATACACACACACACACACACACACAGACTCGAAAAGTTCTAATCTCACACAAGGATCATGCAGAAAAATATATATTAGAAAAAAGTCGGGAATGGGAGGAAGGGGGGAGGGTGCTTTTCAAAATGTGGGAGAGAAAAAAAATCTACAAGCGATTATAAAATAAAAAACGCTTGAAAATCTGAAAAACGACATTTCAATAAACGAGGTAAACTCAAGTTTTAACCCGAGGTAGACTAAGTGTAAACTTTCAAGTCTCCCTCAGGTGGTAGACTCAAGGGGAGACGAGGGAAGACTAAGATGTCAACCTCAGCTGAGGCGTTGATCACGGTAGACGTGGGAAGAGACGGTAGAGGGAGGGAGTAGCGAGGCGAGACACGATGGCGTTACCTCATCATCCTCATCCCGTAACTAACGACTGGTAACGCTTAAGAGGGAGGGAGACGCCGCGAATGCAACGCTGGGGGATGAGATTGGATGGGAGGGGGTGCGTGGTGTGGTGTGGTGTGTTGCCAGGGTGTGCGTATGGGGGCGTTACTAAGCGGGATGTTGCAAGGGCTGGAGGGCGGAGGGAGGGAGGGGGTGAGGTAGGGGTGTGTGTGTGTGAGTGTTGCATACAGAGCAGTGCCACGATGGGGTGGAGGGTGACTGATTGATTCTGTGGCGCTTGTAAAGCGCTGAAACTATCCACACAGCATTGTGTCCTTTGGCTTCCCGCAAAGCCGCCACGACCCCGTGGTCTTGTATCCACCCATCGGTGGCTTCCCTTGCATAACCTCATCTCCTGACGACTTCCTTCACACAGAATCGAACCCCGTCCTCTCCACCAACATCCGCCAACACCACACACATCCCCGCAACACCCCTCCCACCGAACCATCTCAGGACCAACACCCAAGGGATGATGGTGGGTGGGGGAGGATATAGTGGGTGAGGGAGGACAGGGTCAGTGTGCGGGTGAGGGGGTGTGGGGAGACTCGGGTGAGGATAGTGGAGGGGGGAGGGGAGGGGGAAATGATGGGAGGAGACAAAGACTTCTCCCTCTTTGACGTGGAAGTTGGCCAGGTATCCTGCCAACGCCACAGCATATCTCCCAGCGCTGACCTCTCTCTCTCTCTCTGACCCACGAGGCGCGAGGGAACTGAGAGAGAGAGAGAGAGAGAGAGAGAGAGAGAGAGAGAGAGAGAGAGAGAGAGAGAGAGAGAGAGAGAGAGAGAGAGAGAGACGGAAGGAGATGGTTCACATACGCACACAAGCTACACAACAAAAAAGCAACTCGTTAAACCAGCCTTGCAAAGTGTTCAACACCAATCAACGACAACACGACGCAGCTCCTCGTTACCCACCACTACCACCCGACACAGCATATCGCACACCAGCTCGATGTACTTGCACATGTGACTCGATACACGAAAGTAGATTATCTCACAGCTGCGCCAACCGGCCATTTAATTAGATGATTATCTTAAGTAATGAGTAAATCATGTGGCGCCACGATCTTATGCGTTCGTTCGTTCGTTCGTTCGTGTGTGTGTGTGTGTGTGTGTGTGTGTGTGTGTGTGTAGATGCAAGAGGCGCGACAGATGTTAAGAGAAATGCGAAACAAAAAAAACTACATTCACCTTATACAATCACACGTTCCTAAACCTGTGTATCCTCGACCGTTTCCAAAGTGGGCCTGATGTGTACATGGCTGACAAAACTCGACCCGAGTTAGAGCGAAGTAATGGAGACGGGACGCGGCGAGAGGAGGCCATGGTTATGTACGGAATCTAGCAGGGTATAAGCGGCATGCGTGCGCGCACGAGAGAGAGAGAGAGAGAGAGAGAGAGAGAGAGAGAGAGAGAGAGAGAGAGAGAGAGAGAGAGAGAGAGAAGCGCGGGGGTGAGTAGACACCGTCCCGAGAGCGTCGCTTGGAGCCCCTTCCTCATTAGGAGGATGGTAATGGGAGACAAACTGTCTGCTTGGCTAACGTCAGAGTAGTGTAGCAGACGACAAATGCAACGCTGAGGCCAGCTGCGCGACGGGGAGCGACGGAGGCTCACCAGCAGCCATCGTTTAGCTGTCTGGCAGCGACAGAGGCTCGCCAGCAGCCGTCGTTTAGCTGTCTGGCAACGACGGAGGCTCGCCAGCAGCCGTCGTTTAGCTGTCTGGCAATGAGACGACGACGAGGATGATAACGCATAAAAAGCATAACACGTTACGTAAAAGAAAAAGGAAGACGACAATAACATCTTAGAAATAATAATAATAATAATAATAATAATAATAATAATAATAATAAGACAAACTACACGACAATAAAACAAGAACAGCTGTCGTGTAACCCCAACATATCATTTATTTTCCCCGTCTTTTCCTCACTACCCAGCGTGTTCCCGCCCACGACGACCGCCACCGCTGAGCTACGGCGACACCCTGCGCGACGACAGGAAGTATGTGTCGCCGGCTACAACACGTGCAGGACCTCCCACCTCTCACACTTCCTCCCCACCACCATCACCCGCCCTAGGGGCTGGGGGAGATGGAGAAGTGGGGAGGATGGAGAGGGGGGAGAGGAGAGTGGTGGTGGTCGTTTTGACCGGTCGCCCCCCCCGTGGTGGTCGTTTTGACCGGTCGCCCCCCCTAGCCAACGGCGAGGTTATACGGCGAAGGCTAATTCTTGTATGACCCTTTCTGGGGAGGAGGGGAGGGAAATAATTGCCGCAGGTCGGGCGATAATTTCCCACGCCAGTATATCTGACGATATTTGGTAAGATATCACCAGACTATATATTTTCCCCCTGCTATATTATGACAATATTCTTCCCGCTCTACTATGACAATATTCTCCAAGCTATAATGTGAAGGTATACCAAGATACACTCTGGCTCTATTTCCGACGATGCGTGTGTCGCTCGTATACCCAACCGATTATACTTACACTACATCTCTTGATCGTGCTTTAGGCTGCTTCCACGACCTAGGGTCAGCAACGACCTAGGGTCAGCAACGACCTAGGGGTCACTAATACGTTCTGGCAACAGCAATACCCGAGATCTCCCACATAAAACCCCCGACGACAAGATATCCCACAGTAGCATTTCAGTACAAAAAAAAAAAAAAATGTGCCCGAATCTTCATCCTAAAAAGACGCCGGGACAACGAAGAAATGCGTCAGGGAAGATATGAGAGAAAAAGGGAATCTCTCTCTCTCTCTCTCTCTCTCTCTCTCTCTCTCTCTCTCTCTCTCTCTCTCTCTCTCTCTCAACACATCTACGTCTGGACGGCGTCGCGGCGGTGGCGGTGGTGATGCAGCGAGTTCCGAGGGGAGTAGGAGTGACGACGCGACTTTCTCCTCCAAGGGAAAACTACTACCGAAGGATGAGGTAAAAAGGAGAAAATTTTGCTTTCACGACAAAGAGAGAGAGAGAAAAAAAGCGGTGATCTTCACAAACCGCCGCTTGCAGTGAGAGTACGTAGCCACGCTGTGTGCACAGGCCCCCACCACACAGCGGAAGGAATTAGGGGGAGCACGGAGCACAGCACTACGCCAGGCACGAGACGGCCACACAGAACGGTACAGCGGCAGGAACGGAGGCCCACACAGCACAGCACGACAGCAGGAACGGAGGCCCACATAGCATAGCATAGCGGCAGGAACGGAAGCCCACACAGCACAGCACGACAGCAGGAACGGAGGCCCACACAGCACAGCACGACAGCAGGAACGGAGGCCCACACAGCACAGCACGACAGCAGGAACGGAGGCCCACACAGCACAGCACGACAGCAGGAACGGAGGCCCACACAGCACAGCACGACAGCAGGAACGGAGGCCCACACAGCACAGCACGACAGCAGGAACGGAGGCCCACACAGCACAGCACGACAGCAGGAACGGAGGCCCACACAGCACAGCACGACAGCAGGAACGGAGGCCCACATAGCACAACACAGCGGCAGGAATGGAAACCCACACAGCATAGCACAGCAGCAGTAACGGAGGCCCACATAGCACAGCACAAGGGCAGGAAAATGATGCTCAAACAGCGCAGTATAGCACCAGGAAATCAGACCTACACACCAGCAGGAAAAAGAAAAAAAACAACTTGACATACAATGATCACGAAGACATAAAAAGCCACAATAGCATAACAAATAAAACATTACCAGACGCTGAGGTACGGACGGGGCATCAAGGACACATACACCCACCACCCAACCACAGAAGGCTAGCAATGACGCCTGGTATTCAACGCCACAACACAAGGATTTTCCCGTCGATGAATCCCAGCAATTTTTGGTCATATCAAGACTTCTCTCCTCGTCTCTAACACCCACTGCCTCGTCGGCTTCCTCCAATTCCTCTATCGCCAACCCACAGGGAGAGAGAGAGAGTGAGAGACGCGAGACTTCAGTGGCTCCCATCCTCACTCACTCACTACCCACCACGACCCAATCGAACAGAACCGGGTTCGTGCAGACCGCCTGCACGAGGAGCCTCGTGTCAAACCATTTGTGATCATGATCAGTGATCACCATACCGTCATCCCCAGTGTCGAGGCAGACACTGATTCTTGACACATTTTCTAATGCAGGGGATTCAAGTGACCCGTTAATCAACATCATTATTTTCATTATACGTCGTCGTCGTCGTCGTAGTAGTCGTATTAGTAGTCGTAGTAGTATCATACGAGCCGCCTCCAGCCCAACCAACCATCATCTACATAATGAACGAACAAAACCAACATTCCACATTACGACGACATGATCCGACACTAGAGTTACGAACCCCCCCCCCAGGTGCACATACCCACACACACACACACACACACACACACACACACCTGAAATCCTCTGTGACCACGTGCTGCGCTCCTCCCTCTCAATGTCCGACCCCTCCCTCCCTCTCTCAACCCCCAAACTCGTCAGAAAAACCAGTTTCTCCTCTCTTTTAACGCCTCCCTCCCTCCCACACTCCTCCTCTTCTAGGTCAGAACCCCCTTTTCCTGTGCTCATTATCAACTTCCACGATTACCTCCAAAAACAATGGAGAGAGAGAGAGAGAGAGAGAGAGAGAGAGAGAGAGAGAGAGAGAGAGAGAGAGAGAGAGAGAGAGAGAGAGAGAGAGAGACTGAGAGAGAGAGAGAGAGAAATTGTAAACCCTATTGTAAGCATGGAACACATTTTTCCCCCTTTTGCTTGCACGTTCCTACTTACGACAGGGGGAACGACAGGTAACGAATATCTCACTTGAGCAAGACGGTACGACCCTTCAGCACGAAGGTGCGATCCTTGAGCACGAAGGCATGACCCTTGAGCACGACGCTACCACCCTTGAGCACGACGTTACCACCCTCGAGCACGACGTTACGACCCTTGAGCACGACGTTACGACCCTTGAGCACGACGTTACGACCCTTAAGCACGACGTTACGACCCTTGAGCACGACGGTACGACCCTTGGGCAGAGGACAGTATAACCCCTTGGGTATGAAGGCCTGGCCTTTGACCTGGCTTAGAGAGAGAGAGAGAGAGAGAGAGAGAGAGAGAGAGAGAGAGAGAGAGAGAGAGAGAGAGAGAGAGAGAGAGAGAGAGAGAGTCTCTCACGCAAATCTGAACCGGACCGTTGTATACTATGGTCGCGGACGCCATGGGAGGTGACGTCACTGCTAAATATAACATCAAGACAGGTCATGACTGGGGTGGGGGGTGAGGGGGAGGGGGAGGAGAAGGAGAGGGTTGGTTACTGAGGTCAAACTGTGCGTGCGTGCGCGCGCGCGCTTTTGTGTGTGTGTGTGTGTGTGTGTGTGTGTGTGTGTGTGTGTGTGTGTGTGTGTGTGTGTGTGTGTGTGTGTGTGTGTGTGTGACCTCTTCCTCACGTCTCCTTCCATCATTTCAGAAAACTCCTCTCTCTTACCCATACTCGGTACCACAAAACCCTCTTCTTTTTCCTTCCAACTTAAAAAAAAAAAGAGGGGGAAGGAAAATCCCGTTGCACACCCTTAAATTTAAGGGATATAAGGGAGGAAGACCTACTTCCCCCCTCACCTCACTTCGCCCAGTCCCCTCCCCCCCACTAGGGTGGACAGACCACAGGGGCTTTCACTCTGCCTCCCTGAGACGTGACGTCATGCTTGGGGATCTCTCTCTCTCTCTCTCTCTCTCTCTCTCTCTCTCTCTCTCTCTCTCTCTCTCTCTCTCTCTCTCTCTCTCTCTCTCTTCCCCCCCCGCAGGCGCGGCACATGTGTGGCCCAGTCTGGCGGGGCCAGCGAGGCAGGGGACCAACAGACAGCTGAGGACAGAAGCCTCACAGTCATCTCAGCGGAACACACACACACACACACACACACACACACACACACACACACACACACACATACGCGCTCGCGCATGCGCTATAGCCCATGTTGTAGGTCAAGCTTGCGTGGCTTCTTTGCAGCGAACTGAGCCCCTGATACTCGTGTGGGTCCCCCAGCACCGCCCCTTGGGACCTGATACCAGTTTCATCCCAGACGCTACCCTGGACCTGAACAACACCCCCCTTAGATTTCATACGGTATGATCCCTATTATTGCAGTAAGCCCTAATACTCTCCTGGGCCCTGATACTGGTCAGACAGACACCCCCCGCCCCCTCGCGCCTAATACTGCCCTAAGACTCACGTATCTGATCAGATCATCAACTTTGTGTTGTGAAGAATTTTGTGAAGTACGATTCATATTGCGAAATAAATCATCGACAAATACTGCGTTTTGACATGCCATTCTAAATACAACCCGCCTACAACATTGAGCTACAAGCCTTTCCCTTATCTGCCCACAACACAAGAAGACGGAGCTACGAGCTATGAGGCTTTCCATTAGCTGCCCACAACAGATCAAGCTATAAGTCTTTCCTTTAGCTGACGCACCACACAAAGACCGAGCTATATAAGTCTTTCCTTTAGCTGAAGCAATAGAAGACAGCTACAGATGCCTTCCCTCGGGTGACAGACGAAGACTTTGAGGTGTGTACGTAGATGGCACAACAGGAGGAGGCAGGGGCTATGAATCTTTCCCTCGTCTGACCCAACAGAGGAGGGAGAGGGAGACTTGGAGCTATTACTCTGACGCGAGAGAGAGAGAGAGAGAGAGAGAGAGAGAGAGAGAGAGAGAGAGAGAGAGAGAGAGAGAGAGAGAGAGAGAGAGAGAGAGAGAACACGTGTACCGGCAAGACCAATTATAATGTGCTTGGGCCGCTCGCCACCTGTGGTGGGGGGTCCTGAAGGTGACACCAGCCACCACCACAGCTCACACCTACCCACACCTCCACCACCGTCACCATCAACCAACCAAACAACCCTGCTTACACTCTCCTCCCCTACATCACCCTCCCCCACCTTATGTCCAATGCCTATCCCCACTTCTTCACCAACACCACATTCAATCTAAAGTCCCCACACGTACTTTAACCATCCAACCACCTACATCCTCCGGGGGACCACCTCCCCTTTCATTCCGCCCTACACCCAGCAAGTCTTCTTCCTCCTCCTCCTCCTCCTCCTTCACCACCCCTGCACCAACCGGCTCCTTTCCACCTACCGTGCCGCCCCCCCTCTCCTTCCTACACTAACCCCCCCTTCCCCCTAAACCGCATGAATTCGCCCTGGTCATAGGTTGTCCAGCACAGGAAGCCAACCATTACCTCCTCCACCACACTCTCAGCACTCACCTTACTCTGCTCCTCACCTACAACCACACCAGCAGTACCCAGGCAACAGTTCCTCCAGCAATACTGCTGTTGTAGGGGAAGGTCTCTAACTAAACCAGAATACAATGTCCACAGACAGACAATACAGTACCGGCAAGCCGACATACAATAATCATATACGAGTGCATCATACTCATAAACCGGCATACAGTTTTCGTTTAACTCTGATGAATTACTCATACACTGGTATACAATACTCATAAATCGACATGCAGTATTCGTCAACTGGAATGCAATATTCACAGATCGACACGATATTCATTTACCCTCTTACAGCACTCGACTGGAATGCAAATACACTGTATTCACGATATGTAAAATTGATATTCATAATCAGGCATATAAATATTCAAAGATCGACACAATAACCCACTCATCGGAATACAAAATTGATATTCATAATCATGCATATAAATATTCAAAGATCGAAACAACAACTCACTCATCAGAATACCATACTCATGACCTCTATTATAGCAAAAATATTCGGTAATCGGCCCTCAATATTCTCAGACCGGAACATATAATCTATTTATAAATCGTTATAGGGACAGTATTCCTGAATCTTGCCTAAAAAATTACGAGACGGTAGAACATATACATAAGGACACGAGAGCCAGTGGTGGCGCAATTTGGACTTCATTGGTCCAGTTAATCATACACTGCACTGCGAACACAGTCAGTACCGTAATCGAGTACCACCTTAAGGGGGTCCGGTCAAAGGCTCGGGCCATCAGAGAACCCAAAGGGCCGGACAAGTCGCGAGCTCAAAGGCATCGAACTGTCGCACTCCAAGTTGAAGAAACCGTCGCACCGAAACTTTTTAAGAAGACGCACCGTCGTAGTCACGAAGGCGCACCACGGCGGCGGCGGTGGCGCACGGACTCAGACGCATGTGTGAACAGGGCGTAAAAGAGAGAGAGAGAGAGAGAGAGAGAGAGAGAGAGAGAGAGAGAGAGAGAGAGAGAGAGAGAGAGAGAGAGAGAGAGACTTTGCTTACGATGGGAAGACCCTTCAGCAGGACGGTACGACCCTTCAGTAGGAAGGAACGACCCTTGGGCATGATGGCTGAACCTCTCGTCTGACTCGAGGGTCAGGTCACAGGGCCTGACCTAAGGGTCGTAGCGAACGTCCTCAAGACTCGTACCGTCGTGCTCACGGGTCGTATCGTCAAACTCGAGGGCGCAGTATAAGCACTTCAGGCGTAAGTATAAGCACTTCTTTAATTTTCCCAAGGAACGTCATCAAAATCATATTATTTTCTTGTACCAAAAGCATTTCAATTATAATTATTCAATTGCCTCATGAATTAACTCTGGACAGATCTTGATGAACTCGTGTGTGTGTGTGTGTGTGTGTGTGTGTGTGTGTGTGTGTGTGTGTGTGTGTGTGTGCGCGCGCATGATTATTTCTAACCACCAAGTAATGAAAACAAGCCAGCAACACATAATGCTAAAGATACACGCACACAAATATACACATGGTAACACGTACAAGCAATAATGTAAGCATATAAACAAAAACAAGTCCCCTCGAGCGTGCGCGCACACACACACACACACACACACACACACACACACCTCACTCATTACACACAGGAAGCAAATCAAGTCTGCAACATCATTACAATACACGCCCCCTTCCCTCCAGAAGGCTTTCCTGGTGACACCGCAAAGGCTCCGATCAATGAACAACATGAGACATCACTGACCTACTCCAAATAGCCACAAAGCAAATAACCTCCAGAGATTCTCCTCCCGTCCCTCCTCCCTCACACAACAGCTACACAATCGGCCTGCCTCACACAGAACGCCTCAAGAATACATACATCCCTGACAATTAGAAATCTAATCAATGGAATAATAAGTATACCCTCTTCCTCAGTATTCCTTCTTCCACATCGTTCTTCTTTCTCTCTTTTTCTGTCTGAGTTTAAGCAGTGACTCTGGATCGCAAGAGACACGAGGCCAAGGGCGAGACAGACACGAGGCACGACTACACGAGGCACATGCGCTCTGTCCCGTTGAAAATCCCGCTGGTCCGCGTGTATCACGAACAAAGGTAAAACCTCGTATAAAAAAAAACGAAAAAGAAAAACGAAAATTATCGTGCGGTAGGGAGGAAGGCGAGGCAGGAGGGTGGGTCAAAGACGGAGGCAATAATAATAGAGGTGAGCTGGTGCTGCCCGGCAGCCAATCCTTGACAACGGGACTTGGGCTGGTCTGTCCACGACGGACGGACGACCCTCCCTCCCTACCCAACCAACCAACCACACGCGCCTTCCCTTGTTCGTCCCGGGGATCACAACCCGTGTGTGGGTCAGCCAGGACCTGTGCGCCTCATACACACACACACACACACACACACACACACACGCCCAAAACCCGTGTCGTAAGGGTGGAAGATCTGCTACCCCGACGACACACCAACACAACTTTCTACCACCCAGAAAGCACTCTGGAGGAGTGGGAGAATTTTCTCACACCCCGAGATCGGCTTCTTGAACACACCTGCAAACACACACGCATAGGAACTCCACGCAAATACCTGATACACGAGAACACGTCCCATTAAACACATTCTCACGCAGGGGAATAACAAGATCACATCGGATCCAAAAACTTTTGGGAGACTTCGACTCCATCACAAGTAGGCCGAGAGAGGTCAACGAACGGTGGACGAGGCAGGCAATAAGCACAGGAAGCAGACACCGGAGGAGCGTCAGCTGATAAGCAACAGCAAAGGAGAGAAACTCGTGGGGCAGCTGTCGAGCACCGAGGCTCTCAAGGCCTCGTGAGGCAGGAAATGTACTCCAGAGAGCCGGGGTAAAAATCGTGATATCATATCTGCTTGAGGAGGCTGGACTCAGGTATTTCCATGTGGATAAGGATGTATATTGGGAGCTTGGGTGGTTGGGGGTGGGATGGAGAAGTGGGAGGAGTTTGGTTGTAGTAATGTCGAGTGGGATTTCCAGGTGTGGTTAATATGGTTATGGGTTGAGGGGGGGGGAGGAAATAAATTATGAAATGCGGTTGTGGGCTTGGGCGGGATGTTAGGAATGTCGTGGGCGTAGAAGACATGCTCAAAGGTGTGGGTGTGTTCAAGAGGTCGGTGGTTGGTGGGTGGGGCTCTGAGCGTGATGAGAGAGGGTGGATCATGGGCATGTTGGGTATGAGTTTCACCTGGTCGTACCCTTCAAGAGGCCAGGTACAATGCTTGCCTCTGACGCTAGAGACACAGTGTTGAACACAAGAATGAGCTGTCAATCGGAAGACTAAAATCCGTAAATAGGAAGGAACTAAGGGGGATAATTGAAGCAGATAACAGACGAGTAACAAAAAACACTCTAGTTCCATTTTTCATCACAGAGGAATGCGTCAAATAACACACGCCTCTGGGGAAAGCAAAAAGATCGACAGACTGCGTGATGTTGTCACCACCAGGGTATTGGTAACAAGGGCACTTCAGCCTATGTTCATAACGCGAACAGCAACATTTGTGGCCTGAGAAACGGACACACACACATTAAAACACCGTCACAGACCACGACAGAAACCGACCCTTTTTCGGCAGTGGGTCCAGACACACCCTGCAAGAAATGGCTGGCACAAAGCCCTACTGTTAATGATAAGATATCTGGGCAATGATGATTGACTTCAAGATCATGCATGTCTGGCCACTGGGATCGTCTGACAAAGAAGAATCCTTTGTGACGTCTTCGGTCCTTTTTGAGATAACGCTCACCGGATAAGCCAGTGGCTGCCCAATGATCCGGCAGCTGATAGCGGGAGATATCAAACCCAACGAATGACGACGCTTCACACGCTCTCTCTCTCTCTCTCTCTCTCTCTCTCTCTCTCTCTCTCTCTCTCTCTCTCTCTCTCTCTCTCTCTCTCTCTTAAAACACCTGGGTATCGGGAGGGTCAGCGACGGCAGCGCAGTGAGGCCAGCACTTCAACGGCTGTCAAGTTTCACTCCCTCGGCTCGCGATGCTTCTTGCCCTTACCTTTCCTACCTCGCCCTACACCTGGGCTGTATGACACTCGGTCCACAGTCACACATTTTCTCCACGCCACATCCGTAATAATAACACACACGACGACAACAACACGTACACTCACGCAACTCGTTCCCCTTAACTCTAAATTCTCCTTGCGGTGAGCCCTACGCGCTGCCCAGCGGCAGGCCTCTCATCGTCGTGGGCGAGCGCCCTAATTTCTAAAGCTCTACTGCACCAACCTTCCTTAACGTGCCGGCATTATGACCCCCCTCAAGACCAGACCAGCGATACACTAAAGCGAGAATTTCAGGTTCTCATTACACAAGGTTTTCAGATTCCATCACACGTCAACTTCCTTCTTGGCCTCCGTCATACCAAACACACCTCCTCCTCCTCCTCCTCTCTCTCTCTCTCTCTCTCTCTCTCTCTCTCTCTCTCTCTCTCTCTCTCTCTCTCTCTCTCTCTCTCCATCAGGTCAACGCCCTGGTTCTCACACCTCTCAATCTTGGCCTCCATCATGTCAAACCTTCTAGCCTCCATCACCCAGACTGCCCCACCACCACCCACCACCACCACAAGTCTCCAGGATGGAAAGCGGGTCGGGGGAAGGGGGGAGGTTGGGGTTGTTCCGACGGGAGACAAAGACGATCGGGAGCAAACAGGGCCACGCAGGCGGGTGGGCGAGTCAGACGTAAACGGCGACGGGCTTGCGACAGCTGATGAGGCGTCCCCTGGCCGACAGAGCCTTCCAAAATTCGAGTCGAGTGGCACTTTGTTTGTAATGTACTCCAGGTCGAGGGCGACTCCCGGACTTTGATGGTACTTCATCCTCAACGTCCTGCGTGGCTTTATAACTCAAGTGAAACGACTCCGAGTGTCTTGACGACCCCTGTGCACAAAAAAACGTACGACCGCACAGTATGGCGACTTGCCCTTTGACCTGAACCCTTCATGGGGTCGTGTGTCAGAGGTCAAGTCTTCGTATCTAATAGTCGTACCGGTGGCTCCGTCGCCTTCAAGGAGCACAGCCGTCGCGCTCAAAGGAGGGGTTAACATACACAACACCACACGCAGTCTTGCAATGTGTGATGTGGGGGTCTTTTAAAGTCGCACTCTCCCCCACTCCCTTCTCTCCCTCCCTCCTATAAAAATTCTGAAGTTACGTAAATCATTCGCAAACTTTACATAAAATGAATCTTGCGAGGCCCACCATATACCTTCAGCAAGCAACTTGTGTTCTCGTAGATAATCATACTCCTGTA
The DNA here is from genome assembly GCF_036320965.1 of Panulirus ornatus. Taxonomy (NCBI): domain Eukaryota; kingdom Metazoa; phylum Arthropoda; class Malacostraca; order Decapoda; family Palinuridae; genus Panulirus; species Panulirus ornatus. Next base: position 5,047,432 of record NC_092265.1, read on the forward strand.
TTTCATTATCTGCGTAACGTAAGTCTCATCTTTTACTTGCACACGATGACTTACGCAAATATGTTCCAGAAACGTACACATTGAGTACATCCGATTTCGCAGTCAACGTACCTGTTTTACTTGAATATAATCTAAAAATCACATTAATTACCTTATCCCAAAATGCACTGTAGTCAGCCACAGACTGTACATTTCTCTAAGTTTTACTTAAATCATCGTAAAGTTCAAGTACATATATAAACTCACATAAAACTTACGTCCTCATGAGCTATACTATCATACTGTACGTGAGATATATAAATCAAAGCTGCGTTTATTCCAACTAACTACAAGCGAACACACACACACACACACACATACACATGCATACGCGCGCGCGCTAGCAAAAACCATTTAATCTTCGTGCATCATATACATTCTTCAGAAACAAGACCGTCTGGAGACACTCAGAAGCTCTCGCCACACGAAACCTGACTGGGTTCTCAATCTCTCCGGTGACATTGTGTGTGTGTGTGTGTGTGTGTGTGTGTGTGTGTGTGTGTGTGTGCAGCTGGGCCGCTGGATGGTTCAGTTGAGGAATAGCTTTGACCATATCGGGCAGGGGAGGGCGCCCCGGGGCGGGAACACTGGTGGCATTTCAACAATCAGTACCAGGCCTTTCTAGACGCCCCACCAGGAGTAAGCGAGTCACTGGGCCCTCATTTGACTCCACTTGGGGAGCTCGCTTGACTTACTTCTAGCCTAGCCTTACACAAACAATACCGGGAGCTCTGATGACTTATCTCTTAACCCGTTTTGCATTAACTGGGAGCTCAATTGACTTATCTTAAACCAGATGGAATACCATACGATCATCATATTAATTTTTTTTTTGGGGGGGAAGCTCATGTGGTTGTTTTCGTGGGTGCTTGTAACTCCCATTATGGTCAACATATTACAAACAGTCCAGTATATTCATCATGCTTGCATCTACTACGTAATGATTAAATATTCGTGATGATGATGATGATGATGATGATGATGATACATCTGCAATGCTGTTATCTTGTGTGTATATCACGACCAAGATGATTCACAATACGTCAGCCATACCCATCCGTGACTGTGGGGGCGTGGGGGCCCGTTTTGCTTTGTGCTGGGAAAAGAAAATGTGACAAAATTCTATGGACGACTTCTGGTATATAAATGTGAAAAGACAATTTCACTCCTTTACACCATCACGTAATGATATGATTGACCTCACGTCCGGCTTGTATAATCCTACAGACATATCTACGCAAGGATCATTCTAACATCAGTAAATCCTACTGATACATCTACAATAGCTTCTCCGAGGTACGAAAGCAAAACACAGTTTAACACCTAAAAAACAGAAACTTTGGTAAACACTGAACGACACGGAAATAACCCCGTCTGGGGCGTCTTTCTCTGGAGATGAATCAACAGAAAGTGTGTATTCAGTCTTCGAGAGGATCCTCAGCTTTCAATCTCTTTTCACAGGAAATGTACCCAGAGAAAAGGCATTCACACCTGTTCTCCAACACCATTACCAAACCTCCTCTCTCTCTCTCTCTCTCTCTCTCTCTCTTCTCTCTCTCTCTCTCTCTCTCTCTCTCTCTCTAATATATACCGATGTGACACGTGAAACAACTGAGCTTAAAGACCAGTTGAATCCTCTTATATACCTTGGTGAAGTCTTCGCGGGGTCTTCTACCCCCCCCAACAGCCCTGACTTGAGTCCAGACCGCTGGGGTTGGGTCGTTTGGTCGACCAAGCTGTTCGCGGAACCCGCAGACCTCAACGCCCACACATATAAAGCCCCTACAGAACCTGGAAGGTCTGTTGCACTCTCCAGGTGTACTTGTCCAGTCCACGCTCTCAAACGTCTTAACGAGCGTACACCCCCACACCATGACGACACCGAATGAAAAAGACACGAAAGAATGCAGGGCGGGGAGAGGTCTGGGTCCGGACCAGAGCCTTTGGTTGCATAGTATGCGATCCATGACGGGCCGGGGCGCTGGTGGAGGCGGCGGAGAGCCACCCACCACCGTTAGTGAGGCTGGTTGGTTCCCCTTGAGGGTGTGTCGTCCTCCTTAAACCCCCTGTATCTGCGCGACCGCCTGTGAGCATCGGTGTGTACATCCTTGCGCGAGTAAGTAATGACCTTCACTTTCGGTTACCCGTTTGTGCTTAAAGGAGGGAGATGAACACTCGTAAGGACCAGGTCATCTGAACACTCTCCAATATCGCACGGCTTCTAAAAAAAAAAAAAAAGACTTTCGTATATTACCAAGATTTACAGAGCCATCACTTAGTCTATTTTATTCACCCACTACTTCAGTACCTTACTAGTGTTTATCTGTACATACTTACACGTACTTCTTTACATCATTATAATAAGTCACTGGTTATGGCCTCTGGGTGTTGGGCTGTTGTATCGTTGGACCTTTTGATGAACTGTCCACTTACATCATCAAACTGGTTTTGAATCGTAAAAGGCTGTGATCAAGTCACCTCTTACTCTTCTCTCTCTCCCACGATGGACAAGTTTATGGCCTCCAATTTCTTACTGTAAGTTAGCACCCTTAATTCTGGTATTGTCTTTCTCGCCCTCCTACCTGGACCTTCTCAGTTAGTACTGTGTCCTTCTTTAAGTGCAGTGACTAAACTTGTGAATATTATAATTCTGACCAAATCGAACTCGGTGAATATTATCTTGAACAACTAACTCCTTGGACCAGTAACTTGAGAGCCAGTCTAAGTGTTTGCCTGCAGACATTTTTCCCTCCTCTAAAACTGTCCTGAGGTAGAGCAGTGGCGACGAGGTTCGGTCCATTGTCGACCCCTTAAATCTATCACACAACAGAACCTCCTACAGTTTATTCTCTGCAACGTAATATTCACAGTGAGTTCTTCTTTCACTGTGTCCCATCCTCATTAATTTGCATTTACCCGAAATGAATTTCATCACATCTTTTGCTCCCTTCCCCCGTGGCAATATGCGTGAGGTGTTATGAGATCTTTCCCTACCGAGAAATGTTTAAATTATTCCTTTTTTTTAACAAAATGATGAAGTCATTACATACCTGGTACCAAGGTACACACGTACCAACTGCAGCTGGCATCGCGATGGAGGAAATATGATACAAAATGGTACAACGTTGCGTTACATAGACACACAGACCAGAGGTTCAAGCGAGGTGGTCAGAGAGAGAGGAGAGAGAGAGAGAGAGAGAGAGAGAGAGAGAGAGAGAGAGAGAGAGAGAGAGAGAGAGAGAGAGAGAGAGAGAGAGAGAGAGAGAGAGTATAAATATATCCATTGGTCAACCTGTGGAAACCTTACCTCGAGGATCAATGATCATGTTGAAGAGGTGCAGCACGATGTCCATCACTAGGTCGAGCATGTAGCCCAAAGCGTGCGGGATCCTCGCCCTTAAACCCCTCCCACTTCACTTCCTCTTCCACGTGCAGCCTTATAATACCCCGGCGTCCGTCACCGGATCGATCATACCGTCCTAAATCCGTGGGGACTTCCGACCTTACAGAACTATCCCTCTTCTTGTCAAATCACATTCTTAATCCGTCCACGTGTGTTCAAACATGCGTCTCTAATTTCCTTTCAGAGTCAATGGGATTTTCGCCTCTACTGAACCACCTCTTCTCAAGTCTCACTATATAATCCCTCTTCCAGACAAGTGTAAGTTACTCCCCGAGTTCCCGTTTTCACAGAACGGTCTCGCCGTTTTCCATGCCCGTCATCAGAGCGCTGTTTTGGGGCATCCGTTAAAATGCAATTCCAAGCATCAACCACCTCCAGCGGTCCTCCCTCACTCACTCCATCCCTTCTGTCCCACAGGTGTCCTATCTCCTTTTCCCCCCTCTTCACTCCGTCGCGTCACCGCCACTCGATAGTTAACGTCACTGGGTAGTCGTAACTTAAGATGAACACACCTACGCACAAACACAGAGCGCGTGGAGCCCCAGCAGCAAATACATTTACCAAAAAAAAAAACTGGTCTCTGGCCGTAAAGATGTAATCACTGTGGTCCACAGCGGACGTAATAACAAAAGCTGGTCTGCCACGTTTATTTACAGTCGTTCTGGCCACTGCTGCAGCAACAACAACAACAACAACAACACTTAAAACCAGCAGCAGCACCAGCACCACCGCCACCACTAGCACCTCCCGTGCACGGGAGGGAGGGAGGTGGGAGAGAGTTTATCACACAGCGATGTCACGGTACAGTCCCCTGAGCTCGTGTCCTTCAAGGAGCACCTGGCATCATCGCCGCTAGGCTGTACCTGACGATGGGAATGGTAAGCGACACCAGTGATATAATAAAAGGGTCCAGACCCCTACACTTGGGGATTCCGTCACTGTGAAACACACACTATCTCTCTCACAATGACTCTTGACCTGAATTTTCAGTGGTCCTCGGCTTTTCCCCTACTCTGTCTCTTCGGTAAACACTCGAATTCACAAAATCTGGCACAGGCAGCTTATGAAACCAAAAAGAGAAGAAATGTGTTATTCAAACATATGACGTTGTATCGCAGTTTTGTGGCGTTAGCCGCATCGCGTAAAAACGCCTTTGAGTACGAGATGTAACGACCCTTGGGTACGACGGCGGGCGTGCATTCTTATCACCCCCCCCCCCCAGGCCGTACCGTCGTGGTACAGGGGTTAAGGCGCTGTCCTCTGGAGACAACACTTGGCAACAGTGACAGCTGGTCCAACACCTGGATCTCACTACCCACACCATCTTCCCCTAGCGTAAAGACCGGCCCAATATATATATATATATATATATATATATATATATATATATATATATATATATATATATATATATATATATATATACTCGACAAAGATGCTAACCCAAACCTCAGCAAATGTAACAGTATACCAATAAAGCCTCCGTTTTCTTTGGTAGTATATAAAGAACGGAATTCTAAGGTCAGGTAAACTCGGCCTGCGTCAATGGCATACGACGGCATATTCCATGAAACCTACGTTTTCTTCTGAGGTAAGGAAAACGGAATTCCCAGTACAGGTATACGAAGCCCTCAACACTAACAGAGAGAGAGAGAGAGAGAGAGAGAGAGAGAGAGAGAGAGAGAGAGAGAGAGAGAGAGAGAGGGGGGGGGGGGTACTTGAGTGGGGAAGGGGAAGGGCCAAGACTCCAATCAAAACTCAGAAAAAAAAAAGAAAAAGACAAAACGCCAACGGTGGATTACAGAGAGTAAAAACGAGGAAGCGTTTTTTTTTTCCACAGCCGCGTATTGGTATGTACCGGACCCCGTTACTGCCATATAGAAATGCGGACCAACCACACTGTTACTGTCGGCAACATGTCCCCCTCCCCCCCCCCCCCTCTCTCTCTCTCTCTCTCTCTCTCTCTCTCTCTCTCTCTCTCTCTCTCTCTCTCTCGCATTACAGTGCTTCATGGGCGGGCGGCGTCTGCCTAGTACGAAGGGGTAAGGGGGCGTGGTGAGGCTCGGTGGAGCTCGTGGTGGTCGGAGCTCCACCAAGGGGGTGGGGGCGTGTGAGGGGGAGGTGGTGACGGTGATTCTTAAGTCCACCGAAAGGGGGTGGTAAGAGGAGTGGGTGGGGTGCGTGAGGATGGTAGAGCTGGTGGGGTCGCGGCTCTCCCACCCAGAAGGGGAACCAGCCACATGCAGAAGAGGATCGAGATGGTGTGTGTGTGTGTGTGTGTGAGAGAGAGAGAGAGAGAGAGAGAGAGAGAGAGAGAGAGAGAGAGAGAGAGAGAGAGAGAGAGAGAGAGAGATGGCAGGAGAGGCATAAGGACGGAGGGGCAGCACAGAGCGGACGGCGGGGGCACTGGCGATGGGACAGACAGAGAGTGGGATGGAGGAAGCAGTAGCGACGAGGCGGAAAGAGATGACGGGAGGGGGGCACACAGGAGAGAGAGGAGATGCAGGGACAGAATAAGGGAGAGTGTATAGGCGGGATGGAGGAAGGAGGATAAGTTGAGGGGATGGATGAAGAGGGAAGAGAGAGGGAAAGAAGTTCGTGGTAATGGAACGGGCAGAAAAGAGGCACGTAGGAGGTGAAGGGATGAATAACAAGAGTTCGGCGATAGATGGGAGGGACGGAGATAGGAGGCGGTAGATGTAGATATCAAGACGAAGGAGAGAGAGAGAGAGAGAGAGAGAGAGAGAGAGAGAGAGAGAGAGAGAGAGAGAGAGAGAGAGAGAGAGAGAGAGAGAGAGAGAGAGAGAGAGAGAGAGAGAGAGAGAGCAAGAAGAGGCCGGAGAGGAAAGTAAATAAAGAGTTGATTATAGATAAATATCAAGGTGTGGGAGAAGACGAGATAATCGTGAGGGGGGGGAAATGGATGGAGTCTGGAGAGCAGGGAGTGTGGAGGTAGCCTCCAGGTTGAGCAAGAGGAGCGGGGACATACACGGCGACACACGAGACACCCAGCACTACGTCGTTATCAACCTCAGAAGACCTTATAACCCACCCACCAGCAACCGCCGTCCCCTTACACAGTCTCTGACCAATGCTCTTTACAATCAAACTTATGTGAACACACGAGCACGCCTGATGACGTCCTTCTCGCCATAGGGACTGGCTAGTCATGGAACTGCCATCTGAAAATCACTACAAACAATACATGCAACGAGTGTGAAAAGGGTTGCCTTCCGAGTGAGTCTTGCATGACCGGGAGGGAGTACTGAGGCATAGCTGATCATGAGGAAGAGGAGGAGGAGGAGGAGGAGGAGGACTCCATCAACCAGACTTAAGGGGACGGCAGTGTGTGTACATGCATATACATCAAGAGCAATTCCAGGTGTTGCGACAGACAAGGTAAAATAGGAGAGCCGGACCCTTGCCCCAGGGGGAAAATCCTTCCTAGTACATGATGGCGTCAACATCATAAATGCCCATGTTACATTCTGTATACATGTTATACACTATGCCACATACACTTAACCTCGTACTTTAGCAGTTAATACTCCCATCCAGGGCGGTTGACAAAACGGGTACCTTGCCTTAGGCTAGGGTATATAAATATATGTTTATATAGCGTTAATGAGATGGCCTTGATCAGGGCGTTCAGTTGCCCGTGTCGTGCGTCTCAGCTTACATAAAAAAAAAAAAAGAATTGCATTACCAACCGCATCAATTACTCTGTAAGTTATTTCGTCCTTCCTTTACATGCGCAACATTTTCCTCTTCATGTATCTGGTTACATGACGACAATTACGGTCAATTACACCACCTGTCTCTTCATTCTTCCTCCTTTTTTTTCAATTTCCTACACAAATTTCCAGCCACGCGACTGGAATGCCAACACACACACACAAGAGCCTTTTCACGATGCAAGTTATTCTCCTCGAGAATCACCACGACGTACAGGACAGAGCAGTAGCAGTAGTACTGGTCGTTTAGTTCAACAGTTCTTTTTTCTTTTCCTGTATAATGCCACAATCAGTCAGTCACTTACTTGCGCACACCGTTCCATCGCAATGTTGTCACCTCACGCAAAATGTCTACTTACGATGGGGGTCGTTCCAATTCACGAGTCGCTACGAACTTCACTTATCAGAACGCCTCATCAATCACCGTGAAATAATGCACTGCGAGGAACGTTCACTTTTCTAGCAAATGTCACCCTTCGTACAGATATGTTATCACTGCTTTCCGATCAGTTCACGCAAGGTAGGCGGGTGAGGGCCGTCCGATACGACCTCCTCTCTGTAAGTCCTCCGTGTCGGGTTACCTCAGTGGGTGTGCACGACGACCACCTCCTGTAAGTCATGTGCCTTGGGCCCCCCGCATGGCGGCGCCCTCACTGTTCCACCGTCGCCAAGAGACTGAGTTCGCCCAGCCAGCAAAAGCCCGGGTCACTCAAACGCGCCGCCCGTCCCGGCCCGTCCCGGCCAGGCCCGGCCGCGCTCCACGCTAACACGCCCCCCTCCCTCCCTCCCTCGCCCCACACCACCACCCGACCTAACCAGACCTCCCGCCGCCGCTGCCGCTACTCACACAACATCGCTACACTGGGGAGGACGTAGCGATGGTGCCTGTGGGATTCTCACTCGTCATTTGAAGAAACGGCCATTAAGAATCTTACCCGGGAAGCTTGTGTCTGACGAAGGCCTATAGGCTACAAGATAGATAGATAGATAGATGGATAGAGATAGAGATAGCGATAGAGAGAGACAAAGAACCTCAGCCTCTTGACATCCCAATCTACGGGGTAGGCACCGGTGCCTCGTACTTTCCAAGGAACATACAAGAGCCGGTGCCAGGGTGTCCATATGGTGCTCCTAAACCCACTACCAGAGTATCACGCAAACGCCTCTTTCAAAAACGACCCCCACGTACTCTGCTCGCCTAGAGATGGCCGGTGGTCGAGTCTCCAGGTGATAAAACGGACCCAACGTTGCTTTAACGCCGGTGGGCGACTTGGGGCGAGAAGCTGCGTCTTCGACGGTGGTATGCTGCTGGCGGACGTCCGCGGCTGTCTGTCATTTTCACGCCGTCCTGAGTTGCGTATATACGCGTCAAAAAGTTGCGTATACATGTGTCAAAGTTGCGTATATACGTATCAAATTTGCGTAAATATACATATGTATAAAAGCTGTGTATGTGCGCTGTATCGATGAGAAAGTACTTTTAACCCACAGCTGAGTGTGGTGCCCTGACCTTTTGACCTCATCCCTTAACGGTCAGGTCAAAAGCCACTGCCGTCACGCCCGCGAGCCGTTCATTCGCGCTCGAAAGGTCGCATCACCGTGTTCAAATGGTCGTACCATCGTGCCCAAGGCGAGGGTCGCACCATCGTTGATCAAGGCGAGGGTCGTACCATCGTTGATCAAGGGGTCGTGCTCACCATCCTAGGGCGAGGGTCGTACCATCGTGGTGGAAGCCCTAGAGTTCTACTTACCACGCTCGCTCCGTCTCCTGCCCTCCCACACTCTCACAACTGTACGTACACCGTTCGACGGCCGACGTGTCGCTCGTACGCTCACGAGCACTTGAGGGCTAGCGGGGAGAGCACAGACCGGTTCGAACCCTCCGTCTGAACCGGGTTATACCAACAACCAGAAGGCAGAGTCTGTGCCAGATCAAGGGCCCTGACTGTCTTGGTCTCAAAACCAGCGAGCGATTCCGTCCAGATTAAAATCAATCTATATTCTTTTTTCCCCTCCACCCTCTTCCTCATTCTCTCAATGGGGATGAGGCTGAGCAAACACACACACACACACACACACACACACACTGCAACTTCTGTGGGAATCACGGAGGCAGAACTGAAGTTCCCTCTACCCTATTCCTACAGACTGGCCAACGGCGCGGACGCCCAGTCAGTTAACCTGGAGTGTAAGGTGAGTATATGCAGCCTCAAACATTCATCCATATCTCCCATGTCGCGTCCTGATCACGTGAGACAAGTACGCAGTCATAATCACTGAACTGGTCCTGTGGTGCGAGTTCATGACACGGTAACAGCCACCACTGGTTAACTGTTTCCACCACTGAGCTACCGGTAGGAGGGTAACAGCTATTGTCTATGACAGGAACATTCTCCTCGGTGGTTTAATCCCTTCCCTCTGAAAATAACAGCTAAAACACAGGTGTCGCCACTTGTGCTGGGCATTTTTACTCGGGTAATTACAGACTTCTGAGCAGGGTGTGACCTGACCCTGATCTGGTCAAAGGTCACGCTCTCATATATATACACCACCACAAGCGTAGTCCCGCCTTGTTTAGAATATCGCACCATCACCATCAATGGTCGTACCGTCGCGTTCGCACTATCACCATCAGTGGTCGTACCGTCGCGCTGGCACCATCACCATCAACGGTCGTACCGTCGCGCTCGAGGAGGATACACGTTACCTACCGTCGGCACATCTCGTCGGAGGGTTTCCTCGCCGCCCATCGTCCAAGCATCCCACCTCACAGGAGCCACTCGTGGGCGGGTGGGCATCTTGATGTACGTGGGAGGCCAAGCCAGCGTGGTGTAATGGCCTGTATGGGCTCAGCAAGCAACACTGACTTATCAAGAGATTAACCAACCACCCCGAGCGACGTAACTAGCGATCGCCGATCTTACGGTCTCCTGGTTAATTACCCGTCGGCTTTGATCCCCTCCCCCTCGCCTCCCTCCCTCCTCCCACTTGGCTTTACCACAGACACGTCCAAACCATCGCCGCCCTGGCCCGGGTAGCGGGGGCGCCAGGGGGTAATGTGGTGACGCCTTGAGGGGCAGGTGTGGGCGCCAGGGGGGGGTCGGGAAGGGAAGGGTACGTGTCTTACCCAACGCTACAAAAGAGAAGTGACACCACCACCGTTACCTCACCTGCACCCCAATCTCCCCCCCCCCCTCCACTATAATCTGGACGACGAATTATACAGTTTTACCTTCTTCCTTTCCAGGTGCTCATCACTAAACCACGAGTCGAAATGAGACCCTTCAAGACAACATCAAGCAGCACCTTATGAAAAGCATAATTCATTCATTCATAATTACCTCATGAAAAACCCTATTTATGCATTTATAATCACCTCATGAAAAGCCCAATTTATTTATTTATAATTACCTAATGAAAAGCCCAATCTATTCATTTATAACTACCCCAAAGACTCCTTCAATGAATGGGGTCCTGGGCGTTGCCAGTGTACCATTTTCCAAAGGCTTCTGCAGCTCCGAGGTTGCGCTACTTCCAGTAACAGGGAAACGATAAAACCCCTTTCGAGTGACTCGCGGTGTAAATACAGGGAGGCGGAGTCCGGTAACACGTATGGAAAGCCATAGGAACACAAGCACAACTAATACTTTCGACAGTGACGCATACTTTTCTTTTACTTTAGAAAGTATATATATATATATATATATATATATATATATATATATATATATATATATATATATATATATATATATATATATAGTCTAGATATACACAGAGACAAAGGATTTCAGAGGTACCACATGGGTGAAGGGTACATGGCTTGAGGCAAGTGTGTGATAATCTTCCGACACTTACCTCTACAAGCTCCCGCCTTTTATCTACGATCACACACAGGGACCAGCCCCGCCAGCGCATCAGGCTGACAGTGTATTATCACCTCAACGCACAACCTACAACAGCCACGTGGGCAACACAGCACCACGAAAAGGAATGAAAAATAAGGTAGGCAACAGGTGTGTGTGTGTGTGTGTGTGTGTGTGTGTGTGTGTGTGTGTGTGTGTGAGTGATGGAAAGGGATGATAAGATCTTTTTTTTTGGGGGGGGGGGGGTTGGAAGATGACCTTAAGTGACCAACCAATCATTACGGTCAGTGTGGTGGGGGGATTTCGGGTTGGGGAGTAGTGCGGGGGAGGAAGGAGACCGCCACCCAACGGGTCAGCTTTGGGGAGGAGGGGGGCATGGGGCGGCGGCGGCGGCGGCGGCTGGACCTAACGGAGCTCTGTTAACGGACACAGGATACCTAGCAGGCAACAGGGGCCCCTACGGGAAATCTAGGTCGCTACGTGAATGGGAGGGGAAGTGGGGAGTGGGAGGGGGAGACTGAGCGCATTTAAAAAAAAAAAAAAGGAAAACGCTCGCAGACCAACGATGGCAGTTTTAACATAGTTTAAATCGACACCCTACACTTAACTGCCCGGTCAAAGGTTAGGACCATCATACCAAACGATCGTACCGTCGTGCTCAAGGGTCGCACCGTCGTGCTCAAGGGTCGCACCGTCGTGCTCAAGGGTCGTACCGTCGTGCTCAAGGGTCGCACCGTCGTGCTCAAGGGTCGTACCGTCGTGCTCAAGGGTCGCACCGTCGTGCTCAAGGGTCGTACCGTCGTGCTCAAGGGTCGCACCGTCGTGCTCAAGGGTCGTACCGTCGTGCTCAAGGGTCGTATTGTCGTGCGTCGTGCCTACGTAATCAAACCGTGTGTTCTCCTCACCACACCCTCATTAACCTATTTCAGTTCAATCTCCACTTTTCAGGAACGGGCAATTCACGGCAATTCCTCCCACCAGCGCAATAACAACCTGTGATTTTCTTTAAGCCAGGATTCTATTACCCTCCCCCCCCCTCCTTCGTCTTGCTAGACACACACACACACACACACACACACACACACACACACACACACACACACACACACACACACACACTACATCCTGTCCACCGGCAAAATAACGAAGTCTGCCAAAGCCTGTGTGTCTGGTCGTCACACATGACTCTACCGTACTCCGCCCTGGGCGGCCAACCGTTCCCGGCCATCACAAGGCGTCTCTGAAGCTTCGAGGCCAAAATTATTTATCCAACCAGCTGCAAAGGTCCGGAATCCAGATAAACCACCGTCGGTCAAATAAACCGCCGTCGGTCAAATAAACCATCGTGGTCCGGGGGAACTGAATGCTTTCGCCAAGGTAATTCCTGCAGCAGCTTCAACACACTTCTAGCCTAACCTAACCTTGCCTGCTCAGCCGGTCAACCCGGAGGAGAGGGAGGGAGGGTGGTTCGTGGCCAACAGTGCCTCCTTCGTGTGTGTGTGTGTGTGTGTGTGTGTGTGTGTGTGTGTGTGTGTGTGTGTCTCCTGGTATTACTCATCTTTCTATATATATTATGACCATCTAATGAAGCACACAGCGAGCGGCGAGTGCCACAGACAGCCAGGGCAGGCTCTGCCGCCCCGCGTCACACCACCACCATAGCCAAGATGTCACACTCACAAATAGCGGCGAGCGTGGTTATCGTACCCAGAGACTGATGATGACGATGACGGTCGTGATGTAATCATTAAAACAATTTCACTGCCACCTGATTCCTCTTCCTCCCTCATCCGCCCACCACTTCTCCTCTCCTCCTCCTCCTCCTCCCTCATCTGCACACCACTTCTCTCCTCCTCCTCCCTCATCCGCCCACCACTTCTCCTCTCCTCCTCCTCCTCCTCCTCCTCCTCCTCCTTCCCCCCAGCCAACACGATGCAACTCAATCCTCAGCTGAGTCTACTCAGTCCTCGGCCGAGTTTAGCCAGTCCTCAGCTGAGTCTTCTACTGCGCATCTTTCTCAGACCTTTCGGTGTCGTTTAGGGCGTGGCTCTTGTTAGGTAGGTCAGGGTACTGAGAGGTCAGGACAAGCTTTCCTGTCACGCCTAGGGTCATCATGGTTTTAACAAACCCACCTGAGATAAAAAAAAACACCGCCCTTGCGTTAAGACCTACGCATGTAGACCGCCATACGCCACAACACGCATAGACTCGAGGACACCTCCAGTTCCCAAGGGCGGTGCTAAAGAGGCGCAAGGAACACCTTCCAATCCTCTTCGAAGGAACTGGCCCAGGTCTCCTGCAGGGACGATTTCAGTCCAGCTTCGCGAAACCTGCGGCTTTCCCCTCCCAAGTTTGTCTCTAGGTTAAGTGAGGAGAAAGCAGCTCTTGGAAAACCTCAGAGTACACGAACCCAAAGCTAATAAAGTGTCTTCTGTGAGAGCACTCCGATGTTACACAGGTGTCTGCCTGCTCGGGCAAGATGTGGGGTACACACTGGCACTGTAAGCTAGCGAGGAAAGAGGGGCATGTGCGTATCATTAAAGTCACAGAATACTGCAATTCTCCGGGTCACTCAAAAGAGAGAGAAACATAAAGTAAATGACGGAGAACAGTGAGAACAAACGCCACAGCCAATATTTGACGAAAGAAAACTGTAGCTTTTTCTTTAAATGTTTGCTGAGATGACACACGTAAACCGGGTATTACATCGATCAGCCCCTAAGGGGGGGATGAACAGCTGGGTCGACTGTGGACCAAATGTCGCCACCGGGATTCGAACGTAATGCGCTCGACCACAGAAGGCCCGTGAATGCGTCACGATATATCAACCAAGTTGGAGCAGTTGATGCAAAACACGCACAACACACCAAACGAAGAGTAGTATATCTCTTAACTACAATATTTACGATAACTCGGGTCATCGTAACTGTATTTTACAATACCTCAGCCCAGTGGCGGAGCAAAATAACCATTTTTTCACAGTATTAGCGAAGCGTGGTAGGAGCTTCGCCTGTGAAATGCATAATTCCAAGTGTACGACACCGCACTCAAGTGTGTGTGTGTGTGTGTGTGTGTGTGTGTCTGTGTCTGTGTGTGTGTGTGTGTGTGTGTGATCATGGAATCCGACGATAAATAACTCAGGATACGGAGGGGGGATTACCACCTCCTGCCGGCCGTAAGCCCCCTATAATCGCTGGGGATTTATACCTGAGGAAACGGCGGGAATCGAGGAAATCCGGGTTTTACGGGAGAGGCGATCCTCGAGCCCCTTAGACACATGCCTCTATCTCCCTCCACACACCTGCCTAGGCTCTGAGTACCCTGGTGGCTCGGGTTAGGGGACACACTCCACCTGTCGCCAGGCCCCTAGCGTGCGGCTAGGTCCTCCTCCATAGAGAAGAAGGTCTAGCGAACAGCCTCTATCGACCTGACGCGTCTGGAGTAAAGCGATCCAAGTCCCTGGCGGGAGGATGGTAGCGCCACACTACGAGCAGAGTGGCAGGACACTGACCGTGTTCTTCCCTCGTCTCGCCCCGCGCGCTGCACTTCGTCAGCTTCGGTGCGGGTCCTTGCCCACCATTTCCCACGCCAGGTGGCGGGGTTCTGTCTGCCCGCTTATCTACCTTGCCTCCCTGCCTGTGTCTCTCTGTCTGTCTGGCGGAGCCAGGACCACACCTCGACCACGGGTGATGAGGCAGTGCACGAGAGGCAGCAGCGGCTGTCATGGCCACGTGGTCAAAAGCAGCAATAACAAGTTGGATGCAGTTGGATGAGCGCTTCCTGAGAATACAGTGTGGCTTCCTTTCCCAAAGGGACTGGAGTCTACGCCTCAAGTCTCCCTGGGTCTGGGAAGCGGTGAAGGAGTGTGGCTCCCTTGTATGTGCAAGGAAGATGTGTGTGTGTGTGTGTGTGTGTGTGTGTGTGTGTGTGTGTGTGTGTGTGTGTGTGTGTGTGTGTGTGTGTGTGACCTGCTTTTCAAAAAATAAATGGGCATCCCTAAGAGAGAGAGAGAGAGAGAGAGAGAGAGAGAGAGAGAGAGAGAGAGAGAGAGAGAGAGAGAGAGAGAGAGAGAGAGAGAGAGATTCACGAGCCAGTCGTATCCTTCGAGATTTGATTTGTGAGGGAGTTTCTCACGAGCCAGGCACCCCTTTCCCTCATTTCCCCTCAGATACCGACCAAAACAGCTTCTCACAATAAAAAAAAATAATACCACCATTATCATCATTATTCAGAAAGAACGTCTCGACACACTGAAGCAGCATCAACACAGAAGAGATAAGGACGCACACACGACTGCCTTCTTCCTCTCCCTCCCTCCTCAAACTCGGGGGGGGGGGTGACACAGGGGGTAAAAAAAAAAATTTGCCTCCTAATTCTGGGTATTTTGTCTCAAGAGCCTGCCTGGCATACGCCACTGTCGTATATCACACACAGAGAGATACGGGATGACACGCGCGTGTGTGTATATCCTGCGGCTGAATATTAATCCCAGGGTCAACGAACGCCCTCTGTGAATCATCTCACGAGATCCGAAATATGAAGCAGATACGTTCTTATACGAGTGTGATTATCTGATTATCTGCCTCTCACGAGAGGCCGTCGTGAAAAGGTCAACTCCTGAAAGATGAAGTATTCTGAGAATACTGGAAGAAATAAACCATGACGTGACACACACACACACACACACACACACACACACACACACACACACACACACACACTTCCCTTCCCCCCTCTCTGGACTCACAGAGACAACCACAGTGTGGTAAACACTTCTTTTTTAATGTTAGCTGAGAGGGGAGGAGCTAATCCGTCAGATTAATTAAAGTTCGAAGATATAAAAAGATTACTCCGTTATTTCCTACCCCAGGAGTAACCCCCCCCCCCCCCCCCTCTATCCTCATGAGGTTCCAGCAGCACTCCGGGAGTTGGCCTAGTCCACCGGGATTTAAACAGATATAAGAGAGACAAATTCTCAAGACGGATGGAATGGGAAAGGTGGAGGACAGGAGGGTGCATGGCCACGGCTTCGAGGCTAGTGGATTGGGGTGGGGAGTGGAGGGGGTCGGGTGTTGAGACCCACCTACCCATGAAACAACAACCCCCCAGGACGGAAGCTCCACATCCTGAAATCAGAGCCGGTCCCATCTCCTTCCCTTCCCCCCGCTCCCTCTTCCCTGCCTCTCTCCCTCCCTGTGTGTCCTGCCACCCCAAGCGGGTTTCTTACTCCTTATCTTGGCCACTAGTACCCCCCCATTGAAGACGACTCTCTCCCAGTCGGGTATCTTATGATAGAACAAATACTTTCACTTGTGTACAGCAAGGAGAAAAAAAAAGTATGTACATGTATCAAGCATTTAATTTCACAGCCCGTGTGAATGTATGTACATCATACATATATTCATAAACGTGTCTGTGTGGGCGCGCGCGTATGTATGCCTGGTTGCATGCATGTACGACCCTGTCTCCATGCGAATTACCATGCGTGCGAGCAAACAGGTATTCGCCCGCGTTCTCCTGCATGTATGCTAATGTGCATTCGCGTCTTCGTCCCTGCCTTGTGCACGCTGCCACTGCTTGTGTATGTGTGTGTGTGTGTGTGTGTGTGTGTGTGAAGGATCGTGACCTGAGGGAGAAGGTTATGCCGCCCCGTCAGCCTCGGGCCAAACCAACAACACACACACACACAACGCCTCCTGCCGTCGCGCAACACCCCCGAGGGTATAGCACACCTCCAAGGGTTATTATCCCACCACACAAGGTCACAGGCAACACATAACCCCCCTCTGGGCACGTGGGGTTGGTGCCTCGCCTCGGGTCCTCCTGCCCTCCGGCCTGGGATGTGGGGGGGAAAGTGACTTCCCCATCGACCCTCCCAGACAACCTGTGTGCTCCTCAGTATGTATCCCGCACCTACAGGTGAACTGGGACCCTCCTGTATTATCGTGAATGACATTAAAACTGTCCCCTGCAGAGGGGAAGAGGGCCCTCTGGGGTCCGTGTGACCACTTGGGCCCCTCTGTCAATGTATTCTACCTAATATGCACTGTATGTCCGCCTCCGCCTATTCCCAGTCACACACTTGGTCTAAACACCCGGAGAAAAACACGAAAAGGGGATCTCAGATAATATCACAACCTCGAGTGTAAACTCTTCCTTCCAATGAAGTAAATACTTCAGACTACTTCCTTCGGTGCGGGCAAGCAGGCAAGACGGTGCGGTAATTTACACACACACACAAACAATTCCGGACGTACCGCAAAACTTCCCAGATTACAGTGTCGCGCCGCTGGTTCCTCCTGTGTGTGTGTGTGTGTGTGTGTGTGTGTGTGTGTGTGTGTGTGTGTTACGTTTCCCTGCAGCTGTCCTGAGGTAGAATTCTCGCTTACAGGTTCACTCACCCACCTAAGGCTGAGCCTGGTGTATATATATATATATATATATATATATATATATATATATATATATATATATATATATATATATATATATATTAAAAACGTTGGTCTTGATCCAGGATGTTGTGTATGTGGACAGGTTTAATGCATGTGTCTTGCAAGATACAGCTGGTGAAAACTTGTGTTTTCTGTGTGCTGACAGGGTTGAATGTAAGCTAAATTCAGGTAGTGTGTTGGCAGAACTGTTGTGTATGCTAGGGACGCGGGTGTGTATATTACAGTGCAGGATACAGTAAGATGGGTGTAGCGTGTACTGAATAGGGTTGCGTACAGAGTGTAAGGGAGTAGCGTGTACTGACTAGGGTCGTGTACAGTGTACGGGTGTAGCGTGTACACAGAGCGGGTGCTGCGTGTACTAACTATGGTCGTGTAGAGAGTGTATGGGTGGAGTAGTGTGTACTAACTAGGGGTCGTGTGTGTAGAGTGCGCGGGTGTAGCGTGTGTGCCGTGGTTGCCAAGGCCAGGGCACAGCCGCTGCTGACGAGCTCAGCAGATGGTGTCATCTCTCTCTCTCTCTCTCTCTCTCTCTCTCTCTCTCTCTCTCTCTCTCTCTCTCTCTCTCTCCCACAATCGCCTTACAGACAACGCGAGGAATTCCATTGTCACAACTGATGGCTTATCTCCGCTGCCAGTAATCACCACGATCGGCTGACACCACACACACACACGCACACACACACACACACACACACACACACACACGTCCCGTGTTAAGCCGCGTCTCTCTCCAAACCCATACCTTGCAAAATCCTAAACAGATGAAAGGGATTGAATCACACGCATAAGGAAGAAGGAAAGTATGATAATAAAAAGCAGGCACGTAGTTCGTCTGGGCTACGACGGAGGGGAGAATGTGTGGTGACTGGCCCCAAGCAAACACTCCGGCCTGATGGAGGTTTACAAGAGGGTAATGATTATAATTCACGCCCATATACATAAGTTATACCATGTTGACGCTCCAATCAGGTGTATCATATATACATACATACATCTTCCCTGTTTTTATGAGTACGGGGTGTGGCGAGACCGTACGATAAGCCCGAGTGCACTTTCGTGTAGTTATACCGTGAGTACACGAAAGTGCACCCGGACGTATTGGGTGCCATTCTTCCTCGTGGTTATCAGCATATACCAGATCACGCGCACCACTCTGACCTACTCTGCAATATATATATATATATATATATATATATATATATATATATATATATATATATATATATATATATATATATATACCGGCATCATACTTCTTCAGTATCATACACCAACATACTGAAGGGAACGAGTCTAAGAATCACCCATGAAAATCCTAGCGTTCGGCATAGTAAGCGCCTCCCCCCTTCCACCACTCACCCCCCTCCTAGCCAGGCCAAGCACAATGGCAGTCAACCAGCAGTCCATAATGACTCCCCGCTCCTTGCACAAGACTCATCATAATTACTCCCACATACCACGGCCTTGTTACTCTCTTGGGCTCGGGCGAGTTTACATCCGACCTAGAAAATGATGGGGGTCTCTCTCTCTCTCTCTCTCTCTCTCTCTCTCTCTCTCTCTCTCTCTCTCTCTCTCTCTCTCTCTCTCTCCCCGCCACACCATCTAATACACACACCAACGCACCCCTCGAAACTGACAAGGGAACACGCCGCAACTACAAACGCACTCTTCCAAGGCAGAGGATCCTCTCACGTCTTACACGCAATCTCTCTCTCTCTCTCTCTCTCTCTCTCTCTCTCTCTCTCTCTCTCTCTCTCTCTCTCTCTCTCTCGTACACACGCAGGTGTGAGAGGAGCTAGGGGCATCCCAGCCCACACCTCCAGCCTCCCCCGTCCTCCTCTCAGCGCGGGCAACACAACGACGCGGTGTTGCCGGCCGTGTTGCTGCTCCCTGGTCCTCCCTCCACCGTGGGTCACCACACCACACCTCACCCCCACGGCCTCCTGGTACGACAATCCTCTTCATTACGTACGTTATCGACGTAATTCCCACTAAACAGAGCCGTGCAGCCCATTCTTTTCTTCTTCTTCTTTTTCATGGCGATAATACGCGTTTTAACGACAGAGGAGGCCAATTAGCTACATCATTCATCCCCTCTCGTAACAATGTACCAACCAGCTGAAACCACCTCGTATATCATATGGTAATTATCGAGGCCGGGAGGGAGGTAATTCGGGGAGCGTGGAAAAAAATATACTAAAATGAACGAGTGAGGATAAGCGTGAAGCGCACAATGGGGAATCAGCGTGAGAGAGAAAAAAAAATAACAAAAGACGGGAGAGTGACAGCGAGGCATTCGTGAGGCAGTGCCGGAAGAAGGTAACGGCAACGTTACAGCTCTGTAACACACGTTCACGCCTGGCTTACGGCACTCCTTAAATAACAGCAAATGAAGTGGTTTGGAGGTGGGGAATTCTGGTGGTACGTGGCAACACTGCACGGAGAAACACACAGGTAAATTCGATGTTTAACTTGCAAAACCATTGTGATGCGAGGCTCGTGTGGCGAATCTCTACTGCTGGCAAAACCCCTGCCACATGTTACAACTCTCTCTCTCTCTCTCTCTCTCTCTCTCTCTCTCTCTCTCTCTCTCTCTCTCTCTCTCTCTCTCTCTCTCTCTCTCTACGAGCCGAGAGCGTGAGAACAAGTGGATGGCTGTCAGCTCTCGCCCGTCTCACGACCCCACTGCACTGGCGTGCGACCCCACTGCACTTGCGTGCAAAAGCTGTGTGTGTGTGTGTGTGTGTGTGTGTGTGTGTGTGTGTGTGTGTGTGTGTGTGTAGTACCAGACTAACTTGTGGTTCCCTAGCAACAGTTGGTGAAGAAGGCAGGACTTGAGCTGTGGGGGGTTATAATGATACAGGGAACTTCTATGACTAGTCTCCCCCCCCCCCCTCTCTCTCTCTCTCTCTCCACACACACACACACACACACACACACACACACACACACAGAGGAATAAGGGACGGACTCCTTCACTAGACAGAAGGACTATACCTGAATTTCCGTAAGGATGCAAAGGACGAATGTTAGAGGATCAACTCACTAGACAGGCTGGGCTCAACGCTGGTGTGCCGCAGGGGTGCGGTCTTGGGTCCTGCGCTGTTCTCGGTGTATGTGAATGACTAGCCAGATGGACTAGATCCTTACCTGAACATGTTTGCTGATGATGCCGAGATCACGAGAGAAGGAAAGAATAAACAAGGTTGCATCAGCATATATGGGGGGAGGACCTGGACAAACCCCAAAGATAAAGCGTTGATGAAATTCCTTCTAGGCGAGTGCAACGTAATGAGGATGGGGCGCACAGAGAGGAGATCCCTATGCTACCAATAGCAAGCAGGGTATAAGCTACTGGGATATGCGTGTGGAAGAGACAACTTTGTGCGTCATATGATCATAGTCTTTGAGTTCCTGAATCGGTTGTTGGACGACGTGGGAAGTGAACAGTTCCTCACAAGCTGCAGGAGTAAAGTGACTACAGGCCAAGACATGAAACTGGACAATAGGCTTTATCAGAAAATACACTGGGAGGCACTGCACCAGCGCAAGGCTGCCCCCAATGCGTGGGGTTCCTACCTAACCCTCACACCCTGGGTGTGGAAGAGGTCCCCACAGAGGGGATGGACCTGACCTGGCGAGGAGGCATCCAACAACTGCTCTCCTCCCAGACTTAAGAAATACTGCCCCTTCTCCCGGCGCCATACTCACCACTCCACCGTGACTCTCCTGCCTTACCTGCAAAGAAAGAAAACTATCCGTTAATACAAGAGTCCGACAGACTGGCTGGTTGGCTGGCCAGAGTCAACACAAGCCCCAACAGTGACTCCACCACACACCACACGAAGCAAACACCTCGGCCTTACGTAATCAGTGTACTTCCTGTTCCTCCTAATGGTTCGTATTTCATTTCCACGGGTTTTACGTGTCTGACCACCTGCTAATAAGGGCGCCTTACCTCTCATTTACCACTACCTACTAATTACCACCCATTAAACCTGTACCTTTAACTTTGGAGAATTGGGAATTCATTACTACGTAAAAACATGTCTTCATGTTCAATACTACTTCGGATGCCCTTTCCACCTCAGTGCCCCCGGGCGAACAACGAAGTGCCGTAATGCCAAACAGGTGTCCGCCAACCACACACACACACACACACAAGGGGCTGCTCCGACCGACCACAAAGCCCACCCCATTCGCGCCCACCGCAGCCACCACCGACGTTATTTCTGCTCCCGCTGAGACGGTGCGTGTGAACCGCATGAGGTCTGTGGAAGTCCTCCCTGCTATATCACTTTTCACGAAGGTGACATTACACGCAGGCGCTCCTTACCCAACCCGGCTTGTTCTAGCCTTGGATTTGGCGTCCTCACATCTAAGAACGAAAATGGTAGACATATCACAGGTTTAACTTAACGAATAAAAGCAAAGAATAAAATCTGTACTGCACTCGTGTTTTTCTCCTACCTTCCTTGTGATCACGTGTTTACTACTACAATACACTGTACTGGACGAAAATAAAGTACTTCGAGTGACAATCTTCGGTCGAAGGCCTACATATTTTGCCTGTTGTACTGTTTCCCAGAAGTGTTCCGTTCAGAGCAGCGCGTCGCTGCTTCACGAGGGTGTCCTGCCTCACCTTTACACTGGCCGACGTAAAGATACGGACGTATCGGACTATGGGGGAGAGGGACTTCCTGGACGGTCCAGAGAGGGAGGAGGGTGTGCATAATTTGGGACGTCTTACCGTAGAGAGACACAACGTTGCCCTGAGGGGAGGGACAGCAACGCTCGCCAGAGGTCCTCACACCCACAGATGGCGGTCCTTCAGTCCTCAAGGGCTGCCCAGTATGGCCAACCCTCACCTTAACACAATCTCTCCAACCCCCTTTTTTACTACCGTCAGCCCACCCCACCCCGAGACCTCCTTTACTAACTCCTTCCACCCTCTTTACTTCCTCCCATCCTTGACTTTCTAACCACACACAAATCCCCTACTTTATCGTCACCTCAAAACCACCCCCTTTACCAACCCCACTCTTCATACAATCACCCTACCCCACCAACCCTGCCCTTACAATCACCACACACCCCCATCACCCAATCCCTCCTAGGACCTGGCGACCCCACACCACCGCCAACCTCACCATGCGCAAACCACGCACCTGCTCAGTCATTCCTGCATATAATGGCACACTTACGACATGACTTCCTCCAACATTACGACAGCTGCCGCTGCTTGTGGTGGCGGTGGTGGTGGTGGTGGTGGAGCACCACACGTTTGTTGTTGGCTGGTGGTGAAGGGAAGAAATGGAGAGGGGAAGGGAAGGTGGAGGAAGGGAGGGTGAGTAGAAGGGAGGTCGGTTGGTTGGCTGAGGGTGGACGGCATCTCCTACGATATATTACAACGATACACACACATACATACACACAGATAAAGGACCAGATAAGACAGACACATACAGATACACAGGTAAAGAGGAAAAGAGACGGATGGATAGGTATATACAGACAGATAGATACGACGATAGATAAACAGACAAACATACAGACAGATAGATAGATGCAGACAAAATCTGCAACGGTCATACTGACATACAAAAAATAACATAACACTTAAAATATCTGACGTTAGGTTGAAAATAACGTCGAGAGAAAATTTTACAAAAAAAAAAAAGTTGAAAACCAAGTGTAAACCATGTTGGAAAAGCATTTTACCAGTTGAAAAGTGCGAGGTACTTAATGAGAGAGAGAGAGAGAGAGAGAGAGAGAGAGAGAGAGAGAGAGAGAGAGAGAGAGAGAGAGAGAGAGAGAGAGAGAGAGAGAGAGAGAGCCATTCTGTCTGCCTCTGTAAACCATAAAAAACAAAAACACTATTTTTACCTCTGATTTATGCCGTAAACAATAATAATAATAACCTTCTTAGATTCCCTCCACGTGCAACGCAATGTTATAAAAGTACAGAGGTGGTGTTGTTTTTATTTTTACCAGTACAATGTAGCTGGTGTCACCCTAGGCCAATGGTGTTATACAACCCCAATAACCCATTGGCTGTACAGCTCTCTGAAATCAAGCGCACACACAGTCCACGCCTCAGCTAATGGAGTCCTCGTATCCGCTTCACGTGCAGAGTGAGGGTTGGGGGTGTGTATGTGGGTGTGAGTGTGTGTGTTCGTTCTTGGTGGCAATGCTCACCAGGCGCCACGTACGGGGGGTGGGGGGGAGAGGGGGGAGAGACTTATAGAGACAACTCGATCAACACAGGAGCCTTAAATGGTGACCGGTGGCAGGTGGAAGCAGTGACGTCAGGCTAGAGGGGAGAGGGAGATGATGTGTCACCAGCAGCAGCAGCGGCAGCAGCGGTAGCACCAGCAGGAGGTACCGTCACCAGAAGCAGCGGCAGCAGCAGCAGCAGAAGCAGGTACAGCAAAACAATCCACCGAAACAAAGCGGAGCCCAATTAAGCCTCGAGACGTCTCTCTACTTACTCCACCTTAAACGGAGCCGAGTCTCCCATTACACTGCTAACTGTCCTTTTAATAACGCCACCAGGGATCGTATATCACGGTCCAATCAAGTCCCTAAAGACGTTCGTCTGTAATTTGTCCTGGGATCTCTCTCTCTCTCTCTCTCTCTCTCTCTCTCTCTCTCTCTCTCTCTCTCTCTCTCTCTCTCTCTCTCTCTCCCAGGAGTGAGGGGGTGGGTCGTCCGTCCGTCTGTCCTCTCACGTTGTTGTCATGCAGGTAGAGGCGGCGCGGGGAGAAAGCCCAGGCCACACGAACCCCCACAAAAGGACACGATGAGAGCATAGAAAGCAGCCGACGGTCGGCCGGCCGTCTTAGTGGTGGGAGGTGGTAAGTAGGTAATGTTGGTCTAGATACCAGACCTCCAGCCGACGACAATTTTCACAAGTCTCCCTCCTCATCGTCCTCCTCCTGCTCCTCCCTCCTAAAGGAGCAGGGGGGTGGAGGGGACGACGCTCATGTTAATCGCCCTCCTCCTCATCACAGCACAAACGGAGTGGGAGGGGGTCGTCGGGGAGTTAGAAAGCAGCAGTAGCAACAACAGACAAACAACAAAGACCAAAGCCAATTAGCTCCGCGATCATGCGACCCTGGGCACACGTCTGACCCCCCCCCCCCCCCAAGTAGACAACCCACAACAAGGCAGGTTGGGAGGAGGAACGCAGGTCATCAGTGCTGGTCGAGAATGCCTGGCATCCCAGAGTGCGTTCACCCCCACGGTGATTGATCCCTTGGACCCCGAAGGTGCGACCCTCGACTACGCACGACCCTTCGGGGTCGTGTTAAAGGTCAGGTCACCATACCCAAGGGTAGTTCAAGGGTCGTCCCGTCGTGGTGCTCAAGGGTCACATTGTCGTCTTGCTCGAGGGTTCATTCATCATGTGGGCGGCAAGGCTCGTCCTGTCAGCGGTAGCGGAAAAGGTTTACGAAGGTCAGACAGGGTCTCCGTTAGACCCCAGTGGCCACATAATCATGACATTAAGTTGTTAAGTTGTTGCAAAGTTCGTTCATCACATACACTTAAAGTCTTTCACATAAATAACTTATCCACAGAATTCAGTGTCTGCAGATAGGCTATAAAGCGCTAATGATATCGAGGGCGTAGCTTTATCCTAGCCCATTCTGTCACCACCTTCATCACCGTTATCTCTCTCTCTCTCTCTCTCTCTCTCTCTCTCTCTCTCTCTCTCTCTCTCTCTCTCTCTCTCTCTCTCTCTCCTAACGTTCATCTCCATATCACGTTGCCAAACTTCCTCCATTCCATTCCCCAGCATTCAATCCTCCACCACTTCAACCTTCCGTGCACCTGCCGCTGCTTCATCATGCCTCTCCATACTCCTCATATGGCCAGAATAAGAGGCACGACACTCTGGCCTGCTGCTGCTGCTGCTGCTGCTGCACAACAGCTTGTCATCGTCAAACTTGCCAACTTCGCGGTGTGGGTCCTCTAGTGACAAATGCCAGGTCAGGTCATCCTTAAAGCGAGTGACCTGGAGGTTACTTGGTGAAGTCTTCAGGGGCTCTTCACCCCCCACAGGTCGGACTGGGACCAGGCTTTGTGGTAGGAGTAGCCAGGTCAGGTCATCCTCTAGGTGTGTGACCTGTGGTGGCAAGTGTCAGGTCAGGTCATCGTCGAGATGTGTTATCTGTATGGGTCAGGTCAGGAAATTCTTACGGTGCGTGTGACCTGTCTTGGCTGGGGTTAGGTCAGATCACCCTCCAGGCATTGTGACCTGTGGTGGTAGCAAGGGGTGTCAGGTCAGGCATGAGGTCGTGAGAGGGAGGAAGCGACATACCCACCAATCAAGGAAATTACTGCAAGAAAATCCAAGAATACAAAATAACAGAGTACGGAGACGGGGGGTAACAGGAGGTAAATCTGACACGGATGAAGAGATTGTCAATTTAATGAAATCAGGATCCAAAATACAAGCAGGCATGACTTATGACCAATGACGTGAACACAAGACGTAGCCACGAACAAATGGAGGAGGACGATAGGAAATCTATGGAACGAAACGATCAATAAAGCCCCTCTCGCTTGGGCCGAACAGTAAATTACATGGGAAGTGGAGGGGATCATACCATAGGAAAATAACAATCAGAACACAACAGCAATGTTCATATTACACCAAAATACCGTCACAAAAGTCCCCTCTACGAAAGCGACATCTGAGCCCATAAGACAAATTTAATATCCAGTGTTCACCTCACACGATGTCATTTTCTCTTAAAACCGCGAGTGGAGGAGACAGTGGTCGCCGGGAGCGGCCCTGCAGTTGCTGACATTTACGGCACAAGAGGACATCCGGGCACGGACACAATGCTCCGACACGCACGTCAGGCTTCCGGAGAGAAAGTGTTGAGGACGTGATGGCACATGAGAGGGATTTCTGGGCAGGCCGGAGTGTGCGGGAGGGAGGGCGGGGGCACGCGGGTGGACGTGGCCCCATGGTGGTGAGGCGAAGGAGAGAGGCGCACACACACAAACACACACACACACACATACACATACACACACACACACACCACATCACACAGAACGCACGCCTCGCCCGCTGCGCAAGAGCTTTCGTGCGCGGCGTAAGTAATTCTGATTGCGCATTCCGACTGCGTCTACAGTGATCATAATTAGCGCTCCACCGAAGAGCACGAGACCTATGTGCAATCCGTACCACCGATACGGCGGGGAATGTGTACATAACAACGTACAACGACGAGGGTGTGTGTGTGTGTGTGTGTGTGTGTGTGTGACTGGAGGAGACCAGGAGCTCCTTAATCGACGTATAAAGACATACAGATCTTTAAACATTTCATGTAACTAAGGAGGCGCAAATACTGTCAGCGCCTGTGCTTCTGTGCGATGTGTCAATCACAAATGAGCTTTTGTCATTCACCAGTGTTCCTTCATGATCCCACCAGCCTCACCCATATGAGGCCATTAATGGGATAATGATATTATCAGTAACTATCCTTTTAACTAGCATGTCGTTATGACATACTAATGAAGGACCATTATACGTTGGTCTAAGACAATAACAAAAGAGGGGGAAATATTGGCCACATTTTAATGAACCAATAAACGCTGGTGTATCATCCGATCCTCGTACGAAAAAGACGAATCTATACCGATTTATCGGTCTACCGGTCCCGCCGATTGATTGCACATTGCGTGTGTGTCGAGCCTCTAAGACCATAAGTATGAAGTATGGCTTTGAGAATGTCAGCTCGGCAACCAGGCAATGCAGATGGTTGTAGGGTGGCAGTGTGAGGACGTGAAAGTAGCCATTAAGCTAACCCAGGTAGAGAATAGTGTCTTGGTTTCAGGGCACGAGGCAAATGCGTCCCACATGGGACAGTTCGAGGCTTGGCTGTGTGAGGAAGGCATGAGGTCTGGACGAGTGAGGGAAGCCATGAGGTCTGGTTGTGTGAGGAGGGAAAAGAGGGAGGGAAGACCAAGACAAGCCATGGTGCAGGTGGCGGTGAGGGAGGAGGGGGTGAGGGGGAGGAGGTCCGCGGGTGGTCCACCATCACCAGACCTGCTACCGTGTATCAGTTGGGTCGTCAATGTAAAGGAGCGGCCATAAACCTGTGAGTCATGTCCCTCTGCTCTATGTCTCCTCTCACCTTTAGCGTATAGCATTATCTGGCTGGTGGTATGGAGGAGGAGAGGTGGCTAATGGGGAGGGTAAAGGGGAAGGGGGCTGGGATTGGCGGACTGCAGGGAAGGAAGGGGCATCAACGCAGTGCGTCAACCACAAGGGCTACACAGACACACCCTCTTTTAAGCCTGCAAAGTGCCTTGTCTATCTAGCTCGCCCTACCCAACCTGCTGCCCTGCCAACATCCACTGAGGAGAAGCCCACCCGTAACTCACACTCGATAAAGTCCCACTTCAAAGATTACTACCTAAGGTTAAGTCACAGAGTACAGAAAGGGTAGCACAGCGGAGGGTGCAAAACTAGTTGACTGGTTAGGAGTGACGAGCGGCGTGCCCCAGGGATCAGATTTGGACGCAGTTCTCCCCGTATGTATCTAATGACATCGACAAATGGACTGCATTGTAACATAGCGAAATTCGCAAAGGCAAATGAGCTGGGAAATCAATCTACAACAGACACTGGACGTGTCTGCAGTTTCACAGACAAAATGATGGACAAGATGCAAATTGATTCTAATATATCGATAAGTGTAAAGTTTTATACATCTGTAGTGGACACCATAGGGCAAGCTACAGCATGAATGCTGTTGAGAAACAAAAGGTAAGTGAGGAAATGAGGCTGATACGTAACAATCTCTGGCGACCCAAAGCCAAGAAAGCATCGCACATAAGCATTAAAAAAGCTAACAAAAAAATCTTGGATTCATGGGAAGGGCCTGTGAATTTTATTTCAAGGAAATTATCGCTTCTCTTTACAACTCACTGCCGGACAGTAAAGCAGCGAGCAACGGAGATTATTCCCGGGAGTGACAACGACCCTCCTCCAGCAGTTCTCCCCACAAACCACACGTCAGCAGACGTTACAACGCCCCTCCACCAGCGGTTCTCCAACACACCACCACACGTCGGCAGAAGTTACAACGCCCTATCCACCGGCAGTTCTCCAACACCACACCACACGTCAGCAGACGTTTTAACGCCCCTCTACAAGCAGTCCTCCCCATCGCCCCCTCTTTGCACCACACGTCAGCTGGGGGTCTGGGCTGAGGTTCGCACTTCCTCAGCCGGGCGGGCGACGAAGGCGTGACTTGAGAGCTCTTTGCGGACCCGACCTCTCACGTACCAGGTCACACCCAAACACGGGCAAAACACATTCTGGCAAAAGGCACGCCGTTCACACCGGTATTCCTCCTTTCACAACATGAAGGATCTAATTTGTCCCGAGGCGAACGCTCAGTAAAGAATACAGAAAATAATACTTAAATATTCCCGTGTTATTTCTAGCTCCGGAGACCACAACAGGAAAAAAAGTTCGAAACACAATACGCTTCACTTCTATACTTCATTCTTTTTCCCTTCCATCATACTTGTTCGCCGTTTCCTGACTCTGGAAAGCAACGCCGGAGAACAGACGAAGAAAAAAAAAAAAGGCCTCATTCGCACACATCCACTCTCTAGCTGTCACGTGTAAATGCACCAAAAAACCACCCAGGGCCCCCCCACAAACCTTCCCGTGGTCCCCCGGCTGCTTCATATGCCCTGTTTCAGTCCAATGAAGAGCACGTCGCCCCCTGTATACCACAACGTTAAAATCAGCTCTATCCCAACGAGTCTCTTACCATATCCATACTTGATATATGATGTTTCTCTATTGAAAATCAAGAGAGCGTTGTAGATCTGCCCGAGATGGTATCACGAGATGGAACCATCCCACAAAGCCATCCGTACGTCATGTGTGCGAGCTCAGTGGACACTGCCGATCTAGCATACCTGCGTCAGCCTCGGACATGGGAAAGACACGAGTGCTTGGCAGATCATCCTCGACCGCAGCTCGAAGGCGCCCTGGGTCGCACACACGTAAGAGGGAGGGAGCAACGACTCCCAAAAACGACTGGGCGCCGGGGGGAGGGCCTGGTCACTCACACCTTCCCGGGGACATGTAGTTCCTCCCCATTAAGGCTGGGAAGGAATGCCGCTGTGGTCTGTCACGGGGTTATTTCGTACACGTTCGTGCGCAGTTCTGCTCACGGCGAGGCGGTGGGTGCGTTCGGCCGTCGGGGCGGCTCGCTCACGTGCGTGAGGATGACACGAAATAAGAAAAAAAAATCGTATTCGTTGGCGATTTCGTGTACGTAGCTAACGCTTTTTTTTTTTTTTTTACGTTAGCTGAGACGGCATGGGCAGCTGAAGCCCTAATCAAAGCCATCCCGTAAACGATATATATACATCCTTGTCTGAGCCAGGTGCCCATTTCATCGACGAACCCATAGGGGTGGATGAACAGCTGGGTTGACTATGGACCGACTGCCGTAACCAGAGTTCGAACCTACGCGCACGACCAGATGTTTGATGCAATAAATTAACCCAACAGAAAAAAAAAAAAAAAATGTAGAATCCGATAAAAGACAAAAAATCTAGTAGAATTAAAGATGCCAGAACTATCCAGTGGAAATGAAGACGCGAAATTTATTCCGCAGAAAAGATTAAAGGAGCGAGAAATATTCTGTTGTTCGTCTGTTGCCGAACCAACTTTCTCCCTCTTGGAGGCACGCCTTGGTCGAGCCCATGGACAAGAGAGTAGACCGCGCTAACCCTTGTACCATTGCTTTCACTTCTACGATCTTAAACACTCCCTTCACTTTCACTGTCGTACACGTCCAGAATCTCCTCACCTTCTTTCATACGGACGATGTGGCCTATGAGGCGCAAGATCTAGTGACGATCTCTCCTATGCGTCTCACCTCTGGCATCCTCTCTCTCAAAGAGACTTTTGTTGAATATCTCTGGTCGTTGCCCATCGACATCTACAAAGCAGCCGAGATCAAATTAATTTCTTCTGCATTTCCTTTTCCTCTGCCTACACATTTTTCCCTTTCATACGAAATGGCTACGAATGAGGCAGGCAAATATCTTTCATCTGTCCACCAACGGGGCAGGCAAATAACTCATCTGTCCACGAATAGGGCATCCACACATCTGTCCACCAACGGGGCAGCTACACATCTGTCCAAGAACGGGGCAGGCAAATATCCCATCTGTCCAAGAACGGGGCAGCCCCACAGATCACACCCGCGCCAAGTCGGTTACACTCAACAATAGAAAATCAACAGTGTCGAACGCAAGGTAATAGTTTTTTTTTTTTTGTACCGCGTCAATAATGTCACAAGAACAAGGTGTTTTACACCAAAAGCCGGCATGAGTCTGGGCCACAAAAACTCGACTGAGCGAGTGGCCGAGGCAGGCAAGCAGATGCACCACTGGTGCAGCATCTGCCCGGCCCACCAGACACGGTTGATGAGTAATGTATTCTGCAGCTGATCGCACGCGATGCCCCCTCCTCATGCATGCAAGACGAGAGATGTGCATGTGGCACGTTCCCGGCCGGCTGGGGGTGGGGGGGTGCTTGGCTCACTCCTCTTCGAACACGACGACGCGTCGGCAACAGAACGGAGACTGCGCGACAGCGACGACGACCCTTGAGCACGATGGTACTACACGCCTGGTACGACCATTATGACTTCCTGACCTCTGACCCCAATCTCTAAGGGTCAGGTCAAAGGCAAGCTCATCGTAACCCAAGGGTCGTGAAGAGTCGTGTTCAAGGGCCGTGACGTCGGCTTCAAGAGCCGCACCGTCGTGCTCAAGGGCCGTACCGTCGTCCTCAAGGGTCGTGAAGTCGTGCTTAAGGGTCGCATCGTCTTGCTCAGTAGGGGGAAGGGGGTCGTCCCGTCGCTCGTCAACAATCGGCAAATCGTTCTTTTTATACTCCAGTCTTGACACACCCGCTGGACCAGTTCTCCTCCTCATTCTCGCGCTATCTGCGATCGGAGACTAATTTCCCACACTCCTCGGCATCGTACTCACGTATATGTCCCTCTAGGTCGACCGCGCAGGCCACATCGAAGGACGAACGTTCACAGTTATACATCAGAATCATCGAAAATCTGACACTAAACACGACTGATTATCTGCAGTGTCTTTTAAAGAATTCTTACTGATGGTCCTTGAGGTGTCTGGACTGGTTCACTGAGCGGATTGAATGCAATACTGCTTATTCTGATTCCACCTCACCCGTGCCTCCACCCAAGGGTGTGGTTCAGGGGGAGGGGTTGGAAGGATGAAGCCAGATTCTCAGGGTGTGAGCAAGAGGGACGGATGGGAATGAGGCCAGAGGCAACACAGGAACACCCTGTTGTTCGTGGGAGTGGATCTGATAAGGCAGCAGGAGAGAACCACTGCCGTGGTTCATGGGGAGGGGAACCGGCATGGCATTACAGGAGGAACCACTTGTAATGGCTCATGGGGAGGGAACCAACCCGGGAAGACCCACTATAATGATTCATGGGGAGGGAACCAACCTTGGAGGAACCACTGTGATGGTCCATGGGGAGGGAACCAAGTGGGGAGAGTTCTGGTGTGGGATCTACTGCGTGTAGAACACCAAGGACCAAGAAGGAGCAGGTGTATTGCCTCCCGAAAGGATGGTGACACGGTGTCAGCAGCTGTGAGGGCGGATGACCCAGCGTCAGCAGCTGTGACGGCAGGTGACCCAGCGTCAGCAGCTGTGAGGGCAGGTGACTCAGCGTCAGCAGCTGTGAGGACAAGTGACCCAGCGTCAGCAGCTGTGAGGGCAGGTGACCCAGCCTCAGCAGCAGCTGTCAAGCACACTTAACGGCACTGTGATACAACACAAAAAGTGGCCGTCTCACACCGGATTATACTGGAAAATCGACATGTCTTAAAGATTCGTCAAAAACATATACTGCTTCCATGATTCGTCTCTAAATCATAATATCTCATACCTCATCACTTTAAAAAAAAAAAGATATATTTTTGATCATGTGCGTTTCTTTTTCATTCCTTACACACATTCTTCTATACACTTTTCGTGACCAGCCTCAAGGAACAGCCTTCATTTTCTATAAAAATGATATAAAAAAGTATTCAAAGTTTATGATCATAGAAAAAAATAGGAGAAAAAAAAGTATGAACACAGACTTTACGACACCGAGAGAACTGTGGTAACAATTGCGGTGTGTCAGGGAGCCATGACCCGGGGTGGCGGTCGGGAGTGACACAGTTCACGTCTGTTTGTCTCTGGCGGCTGACGGGGGAGGCGATCATGGCTACCGCTGGCGACGGCCGCAAGCATGCCACCACACACACACACACACACACACACACACACACACACACACACACAAGTATATATTTTCTACCTCGTGTGGAAGTCCTGTTCCGAGCGGAACTTGAGTCAAAATGACGCGAAGAATGTCTTTGTGAAATTCTCAGTCTGTATCTATAAATCTATTTCTTCATCTATCTAGTCATGTAACTGTTCCAGTAAGTTTTGTATCTTCGTATATCTTGTGTCATCGATGTGTCTATAATCTCATGAAAAAGTTGAGGTAAGTTTTGTGCCTGCATATACAGTTCTGTTTATCTTAAACAAGTACCTATATACCTATACTAGATTTAACAAGTACGTAAGTATATACGCTCGATTCAACAAGTACATACGCATGTAAACTCGACTTAACAAGTATCTAAGTGTCTATACGCGACTTACCAAATCCGTATGTAACCTACACCGCAGCTAACACCATCCGACTTTAAGTCTATCTAACCATTCGTTCATCCAGCTATCCAAATACACTTACCCTTCAGCACGTCTCTATCCCGAGTGTAGCGTTACCCAATGTCTCCATGAACGACACACCCCGAGAGAGAGAGAGAGAGAGAGAGAGAGAGAGAGAGAGAGAGAGAGAGAGAGAGAGAGAGAGAGAGAGAGAGAGAGAGAGAGCAAGCAAGCACATTATGCACCAGAAACCAAGTCTTCCAACTCACAGCAACGCCTCCTCCCCGCCCGACGCCGCCACGGCCGGGGACGTGAGTGAAAACACCGGACACACACACACACACACACACACACAACAGTGGTTCCGCCCAGTGCAAATATCGGTCGTCAAGCACTCGTGTAAAAAGTGAAAACGAAGTCCAACTTGCGTGTGGAGAAAACAGAATTTTTTCCTTTTATTTGGTTCAACACCTTGTACACCGTACGGGTCCCAGGCCTAACCCTCTCTACGTAGGCTTCTCCACCATCGTCGTGCTCTTCCCCATTCTTGTTGGTGGTCTACCACAACCTTACCGTACCCACTGTATGATGCGAGAGGTTACGAAATCCACGGGACGTACACACACACACACACACCTATTAGGTAGTTGTTAGTATATAATCAACTGCCAATAAACCACATCAGTTAACAAACTATCATTAAGACTACGCCATATACAGTTTCAACCTCTCAACTTTACGGATCGGACACCTAGCATTCAGCGACGTGCTGAAGCACTGGCGGTCATCAGCTGTACTTCGTAACTATCCTCCTCCTCCCCTACTCCTCCTCCTCATACACTGCGACATTACATACGTACGAAATACTCTCCTACGGTAGGATTCGAACCGACGCCAATAATGTGGAAGCTGGGGACATCTAAAACGATCGTTCGACGACACATAACTGAATACCGTTCGTGCTGTTCGTCAGGGTTCACTGTTAACGAAACGTCTGTCAAAGATTCGAGCCGTCGACAGCACTGTGCAACCTCGCTGCTTGTATATGCAAGACGGGAGGTATTCACTGACTGGCAGTAGAATAATCAGTTCTCTGTCATAAGCTCCAGAGCCTAGTCGCTCCAACGCACTAAGCTACCACACTAATGGCAGCGGTTCGAATATATATTTAAAGATAGATAGAGAGAGAGTTCATGCTTCATTCATGCGCAAGAATGACATTGACCCGCTGGGTCGAGCCAACCCCGCGCCACGTAATGAAACAGATATTCCATTATTCCTAATGATACTTAAGAACCGCGGGACCCCACCAGGTCACGGCTGCGCAAACCCGGACGGAGCGGGCGGCGGCTTCAAGGATGACAGATGACGCCACGACCTCGAATGAGGAACAGGATATCGTCTGCTGACGAGCACGGGAATGAGGGACTCCTCACGATGAGGTACGGGAGAGCAGAGCGGGAGGGACGATGATTCTCGGCGTGTGATGGAACGCCAAAGGCAGATATCACCCAGGAGTCCCGCGGAGGAATCGGCTCAGCCGGAGACACTGGTTTCGGGTGACGTCTTCTACCATCCAGCCCAGCCAGAGAAGACCTGTGTGTGTGTGTGTGTGTGTGTGTGTGTGTACGAGACCAACACGTCACGGGCTGAGGATGTATACCGACATCTTCGTCATCTTGGAAACATGAATGAAGGTTATCCTATACATTCCCAACGTGAGACAATCATTTTCTTTTTCCGACACTACCACTTTAAAAAAAATTGCCCTTCATCCATAAATTTCTCTTATGATGTTTACGTTTC
>NC_092265.1:5090000-5105000 GCF_036320965.1 Panulirus ornatus
GTAGCTCAATGAACATTCCGCTGAGCACATCCGCCTTCCCTCAGCCGTCCTGGCTGCTCACAGACCAACGATTATCCACAACATGATCAATTAGGGAGTTCCGCGGACACAAGTCCTACCTATGAGCGTGCACCATGACAGAACTTCCCAAGCCCTTGAGCCCTGTGTATGACCAGACCAATGGAGAACACGTCGAGAGCCAAGCAAGACACCCATACCAGAGGGTCGAACCGTCGTGCTCGAGGGGTTAACATCCACGTCACTGAATTACAGGAATCAGACGTAATTCCGACTATACCGAGGACGACTCTATTCGTAAGTCTCTGTGTGAAACGGTTGGAGACAACAAGGGAATGATGGGGAGGCACGGATGGCCCTGGAACACGGCTGCAATACAAGAGGCTCAGTATACCACATTCCTGGACTAACCACCGCGGGATACAAGCAAAGGACAATCCAGTAACCAGCAGCAGCGAGTCACGTCCCATGTGTGTGTGTGTGTGTGTATGTTTGTGTCTGTGTGACAGTAGTGGTTACCCAGTCTGGCTAGCCCCCACATCCGGCCCGCTCCTCGCTGCAGCAGCAGCAGCAGCAGTGTTTTGGTCACTCTCCTGCTGCAGGGGGTAAGTTCGTCCCAAGACCATCATCAACTGCACCACAGCGACACTGATACGACCCCCACTCCCAATACCTACACACTTCTGTGTCTTCCCCCACTCTCTCGTCTTATCTCACACCTTCTACCTTATCACAGCTTATCCGATCCCACGACTCTTAATTCTGTAGTTTCGTATCTTGTCATTAAAACTCTGGGACTGACGGTCGGGAGCAAACGAACTTCCATCTGCAAGCACAAGTGTGTGGTATCACTTTACATATGCAAATGTCTTCTCAACGGCATGAGCACAGCAAGCGAGCTGAACATGTCTCTACCTAAGTGAAGTTAATATTGCTAAGGTCTGGTCCTACACTTGTATGCACATACCAAAGTACATATCACTGCTGATGGCCACAGTTGGGGTAATGGCTGTACCCAGGACAACCTCTGTCCATGATACACACACAAGGCAATTCCTGAGGAGTTCGTACACTCCCTCCCGTCTCCTGGCGGCAACAGCCTGCCTGTGGCTCGGTAAACGGACACGAAGACAACGCCAGCAGGTCACAACAGACCTACCCTGAGGAACATGCTGATACACCACAACCATGCGACCAACGTACATACCAAACACACACATACACACACACACCGCTGGTGCACGAGAGATATTCCTCACAACACGCAACACACCACAAGCAACGATGACTCTCAGTGTGGATTAAAATTCACCTTGACTTCGTGAAGGAAGCAATGATATATGACCGGTTGCTTTACCCTTCAACACAAAGTGTCCGGTCGTGTTGTGAGCGTCCCGGCGGCGTTTCCGGATGGCTGAGTCGGCAGCTGGACCTCTCCCTCCCTTGCCGGACACGGTGTTGACAACTGGACCTACCTTCCTCCTCCTCTTTGAGGATGCTGATGACCGGCCACGGGATGATGCCGTACCTCAGCTGCACCTCACAGATCCTGCCCATCTTGGACGCCTCCCTCTTGAAGCCGCCGCTGTCGAAGCCAAGTCAACTCCTCCGTCAGAACGTCGGGGGCGAATCCTTCTATCACACACGACGAGAACACAGCTTTGTGTTGCAGACTCGGAAAACGAGTGGTTGATTGAATCTATCGATACTTCTCTCTGTGGTAGTCAGGGCAGTCGAGAGAGTATCGCAATAAGGTCCAGTCTATCGCGGTGATTCTCTAGGAGATCCGATCCTACGGGTAAACGCAGGACCTTCTTGATCACAGACGACCGCGGGCAACAGAACGCACACTGGTCCTTAACTAGTCACTCGCCAGGAGTGTCGGTGCACCTGGGTGGTGTGGTGTGGTGTGTGTGTCTGTGTGTGTGTGTGTGTGTGTGTGTGTGTGTGCGTGTGTGCTGCGGCGGCGGTGCTCGGCGGGGAGGTATGGAGCAGGGGACAGACACATGGAGAGCGGCAGCGCTACTGAACGCGGGGCACAGCCGACTCCCTGGAGACCTGGGACGACCTTGTCCCACGGCCGTCAGTCGTCGTCAGCACACGTCGAGGTCAACCCCTCCCTCCCCAGCGAGACCCCGTCCACAGCTGAGGTTAACGATGCCCGTCCGGGAGTGGCACAGGCTTTCCCTTCCTACCCTCAATCAGGTAGACGCATACACACTAACTGGAATTCTCTACCTTTAGATATTCCTCCTGAAGGAGGGAGGAATATCCACGCTGGTGAGGAAGACTATGACCTCTGGAGACCCCAAAACTATACTTCTACGTTCATATATACATCGCATTTCGATCTTTACTTCATGGAGGGACAGCTGTGGTGGTGTGGCTGTATACTGGTTTGTTAAACGCAGCCACAAACGCTCCCTCCCTCCTCTTGAGGCCGGAGGAGGCCGAGGGCACCGACTTTGCCAGGTGTGGTTGTATACGGCGGGTCTTCCGCGAGGTGCGTATCTGACGATGACTGAACCCCGTGAGTACGGATGACTTGAGTCGCACTCGTAGGGTGTGTGTGGGCTCAGGGGTTCAGTCACCACCCGGAGCCTTCCTCACACCCACACTAGCCAAGTCCCTGTCCCTCTGCCTCCTGCAGGAGGAGAATGTTGCGGCAAACAGGAACATTTAAATAAAAAAAAAAAATCCACCCCCGGAGCACGCCACCTGACCTCTTCCGTACCAACCATAAGCGGAGACGCTGACCTCCCGAGCCTGTCTGCTCCCGTCATGGTCACCAGCCTACAGCCTCCATTCATTAATACACACACAAACACACACACCACCTCTCTCTCTCTCTCTCTCTCTCTCTCTCTCTCTCTCTCTCTCTCTCTCTCTCTCTCTCTCTCTCTCCACATCGCTTCAAACGTGGTGATGCCGGGATCTCTCTGTTCACATATACATACACCCTCCTGGCACAAGCACGGACGCATACGCTCCTCATCATGGAGTCTTGATGGTTTATCCAACCACTGCGTATAAGCGTAGGCTCTGATCGCTCTACGTAAAGATCCTCATCGTCTTTACGCGATGAGGCAAACCTTTAGTTATACGCATGAACACGACGCTTGCTCCCAGTTACGTATACACAGCCACTAAAAGATCCTGATCACCAACGTGTTGAATGAGGAAACACCGATTGAGGGCAGCATACAGCTGCATGGAGGCTGAGAATGTCCAAAGAGACGGGGGGGAGCCATCGAGTGTCAAACTCCCCTCCCTCCCTGACGATCGGTACGGTACAAACTGGGAATACATACGAAAGCGGACACGCTTTACTCTTAAGCCCGCTTGAATTACGGGATTGCATTTCCCACGGGTCGAAATCCTTTTTTTGCTACGACTTGTACGCGTCGCATTGCCTCCCTCCCGTGAACCCTCTAGTTTACAAAATACCCCCACGGCACAAATAGAGAGAGAGAGAGAGAGAGAGAGAGAGAGAGAGAGAGAGAGAGAGAGAGAGAGAGAGAGAGAGAGAGAGAGAGAGAGAGAATGGAAGACAACAGAATGGTACCAGTAACCTGCGGGAAGGCAGGTGACAGTGATGGAGAGCAGTGTAGTAGAGAGTTTTAAAGAGCCGCGAGGGGAGGGGGCAGTGATGGAAGCAGTGAAATGGGCTCCCCTCTCCCCCCCCTCCCATCCAAACACCTGCTCCATAAAAGGAGTCAAATGATTACCAGGTTAGCAAGGCCACAGAGGCGCCACTACGACCCGTAAAGAGTACGCTATTATAATGGTTCCTCCTTTATCTGGCAGACAGCCTGGGGGTGGGGGGTCAACTGACCCTCGACGAAAACACAACAATTAACTTGGGGAAAGTCGCTTCGAGAGAGAGAGAGAGAGAGAGAGAGAGAGAGAGAGAGAGAGAGAGAGAGAGAGAGAGAGAGAGAGAGGGGGGGGGGGGCTGTTTATCAATGCTTCGCGGCGAGTACACACAGACGCGACGTCATCAGAGGGAGGCATGTTGAGCGAGGCTCGTGTAATGGCCTTACAGAACGATCCTGAACGCCCTGGGGGAAGGCGTTTAAAAGATCAGCGATCGGTGGTCATAAATTACCGGTGACGGCCTTTAAATGACCCTTGGCAGCCGACAGGCGTAGAGACCCATCTAACCAGGGGCATGATCTGCAGGAGGGTGTAAGGGGGTGAAAAAAAAGGGGGGATGGAACGAATTGGAGCGATGTGGTATCCGCGGGGCGACGTGTTATCATTGGGCTGAACCGGGGAATGTGAAGCGGATGGGGGGAAACCACGGAAAGGTCTGTGGGCCTGGGTGTAAATAAGAGGGCTCTGGTTTCGGTACATTATACTAGAAATCTAAAGAGTGGATGTGAGCGAATGAGGCCATTCATTCGTATATTCTTGGCGCTACCTCCTTTACGCGGGAAACAGCGTGTGTGTGTGTGTGTGTGTGTGTGTGTGTGTGTGTGTGTGTGTGTGTGTGTGTGTCCGACAACTCTGCACCACTGTGCCTGGTAGCAACAGCCAACAAGGTCCAAAACTTCACCATCTGCCTGACAACCACAACTCTACAACAAGTCACACGATGGGAACATAAAATACAAATCTCGTAACAGAGTTACCTCACAATATCACAGTCTAGACGACCGCAGACGTGTGACCTCAACGGCCCAGGGAAACAATCACATTAACCCTCACAGTCACTTCGAGAGAGAGACAGGGGGGGGGGAGGCTTCACAAGTAACTGGGTGAAGGCTCTGACAGCTGGTACGGTCGTACAAGGCCACCTCTCTTATGACACCTTTAAATGGCCCTGTAATTTCAAAAGCCACACGTTCGTACCCAAATGAATTACATTCGGTATTTGAGATAGAACACGTGTTTCTAGCTGCATGGATCAAATTCCATTCCTTCGATACGGTGGTACCAGAAGCGATGATTTCGTCGTAAACCTCAACTGTGTTCTAGATGCGAGAGGCAGGTGAGTGAGACATCTCTTATAGATACGTGGATGATACACCACAGTGCCTGGACATGACACATCAGAGATATGGCACTAATGAGAGACATTAAGGAATTAGTCTCGTTGAGACAACTTTGCGAGACGGAACCCACCCGTGGATTCAACGGCTCCTTGAGCACGACGGTATGATCTTTAGGCATCATGACCTGGTCTACGACCTGATCCTCGAGGTGCTAGGTCAGAGTTCAAGTCATCATTACCGAGGGTCGTGCGACGACGTAAGCTTGAGGCGGCGACCTACCCGAGCTATGCCCAGGGGAGGGAGGGAGGGTCGCTACACATAAGCCTACCTCCACGGGCGAGTCCAGGACTCCTCCTCCTTGCTCAGCGTTCCAGTCACGTCCAGGGACACACAAGGAGGTACCCACACTACCTGCCCCTAACTCGCTCTTCCTCCTCCTGACACCACCCCACTTGTTCCACCACTCCACCTCCACTTGACTGCACCCTTTCCCCACCCCTTCGAACTCCCTTTGCCCACACATACTTCCAAAGGGGAGTGTGGGAGGGAACTGCGAGAGAGGGGACGGGAGGATGGGCGACGGTGTTGGAGAATCCAGCTGAGCCTCGCAGATGATAACATCCTCCAGAACTTCACGGCTGCTCCCTACGCCACCTGGAATCTCCGCTTCCATCACCCACAAACCTGGGGGGGCCTCCTCTCCCTCCTTCCCTCCCTCCCAGTTCCCTCCCGCTGGAAGCTCACTCTTCCCGACCATCTAGACCCCACCTGCCCGTACTGTCAAGGTCACTTCGTCCGCCTCGCGTAGCTTCTCTCTCTCACCTGCCCTCCCTCCCTCCCTCCGTACGCACTACACACCTGCTGGAACGTAAACTGTTCATCAGTTGATGTCCCTCCGTCGCACAGACCATCTAATGTACTAGTATTCTTATTGATCTAACTGCAGGGACGTTCCTAGACAGTTCCTAACTCAGGTCTGAGCGATGAGCTGTTGACTTGCCTCGTGTAGGGGGTCTATTGCAACTGCTGGTGCCGCGGTGGGTGAGAGGAGTTGGACAGTACAGCAGCTCCCTCAGCGCCACCACAGGTCAGACGGCCACGTATCACCACCACCCGACCTCCTCTCTACACGAGCAACTCTCTACCCACGATATACGTCAAGCTGGCTAACACTCTCCCTTTCACCCTTCCTCCGCCTCAACTCCTCCACCTCCTCTCTTCATCCACTTTCCCTTCATCCGTATTCCACCTTTCCTCTTCCCACAACCCTAGTCATCCATTCCTCTCCCCTTGCGTCCCTTCCAGCTATGTAGTTCACCTGCGGGGGTATCCTGCCCACCCTGTGTACTGCGGTGCCTCGATGCTAGCGATCAATCCACCACCAGGACTTATACGGCAGGGGCAGGGTAATGACGCCTCCCCTCCTGTGTAAACATGATAATGGCGCGTAAATGCGATTCTGTGTTTGGGGATGAGAATTCTGTTGGGGAGAGAGAGAGAGAGAGAGAGAGAGAGAGAGAGAGAGAGAGAGAGAGAGAGAGAGAGAGAGAGAGAGATCCCGGTTTCGGTGTGAGGGTGAAAAAACTGAAGTAATAGTTGTGATGTGGAGGTGAAAATTGGCCCTGGCGTGTGAAGCCGACGATCGGATATGCGTAAGGTGATGGGCTACGGTGGAAAAGGGGGACAAGGGCCTCTCGTCCTGGTATGATAAGGTCTTCATAGGTTTCGGTTGCAGAGATGGAACGATAAGGGAGTGATGAGGAGAGGTAATGGTCGTAGACCTGGCAGGTCAGGAAGGCTCCTGGTTGTAGCCCATAAGACCAGTGTCTTGGGTCAGGCTTGAGAAACGTTAAAAAACGGAAAAAAAAAAATGAACAGCTTCACTGATGGGCCCCTCGATCATCCAGCCCTTTAAAACCCCGAACACGATCAATAACCAAGGGTTAGGTCAAACAACACGCACAAAACCAAAATACTGAACGAGAAAAAAATATATATATATCCTATGTACACCTTACGGTAGTTAAACAGGCTATATTTATACTCTTTTCACTTATTTCTCATCATATCTATTAAACATACCAACTAAGATCTTATTCTACTTACACCTCCCTGACATCTGAGCGAACTCAAACCATATAATCGGTATATGTCGTCATACTAATCTTTTTCCTTTCTCGGCTCTAGGTCTCGTTATGCACCATATCCAACACTAAAAACTGACCACTAGCTTATACGACTTTTCGTAATATATGTATGATTACGATATCATTTGACCAATAAAAGTACGAAATTGGTGGTAATCTAATATACAAACGCTTACAGAAGTGAAAGCTTAATTTTGTAATAATCAAGAATCCTAAACATGCATGGAGCTGACAATATGTACGTTTTAACGAAGTTCTTCCTGTGAATATACCGTTTTCTCTGAGACCGCCAGCTTTTTGTCAAAGAAAACTAGCATTCGTGGTGGAGTAACTCGTGTACTTCTCAGAGATTAGTAATAGGAGTACGTTGTAAGGGAATACACTTATATATATATATATATATATATATATATATATATATATATATATATATATATATATATATATATATATATATATACATATTAACAAACAACATTCGAAGTGAAGAAACAGCCCAAAACCCAACTAGCAATCGATCACGTTCAAGGACAATCTTCCATTACCCATTTAATAACAGTGCAGACGGAAACTTGTAATTCGAAGAGTCACTCCTTACCTGTGAGTTTCCTGGGTGGAAGCCGCCCAGGTTTGGGGATGGTGGACTTGACATTGTCGAGGCGAGGTCGTCGGGGCGGAGCGGTCGGCTCGGGTCGTTTCTTTTCGCCTGCGGGAGAGAAATGAGAGAAGACCTTTTTCAGAGAGAGGAAGAAAACGGGATGATGATGATGATGGTGATGATGATGACTATGTCTCAGACGAGGATATCTAGTGCGATTCACAGTAGGGTAAAGGGGTGATGGGAGTCGCTGAGCAACGCTCCACGACTGAAAGAAAACTGAATGGATACTCATAACAGAAAAGAAAACGGAAGAGGCTTTAGAAGAACGAAAACGGGACATTTCACAAAACAGGGAGAAAACGTACGACGTTTCAGAGACTATTTTTCTTTTTTTTTGGTCAACCAAGTTCAATCGAAGGTTGCATGCGGGAAAGCGCATTTTGCCTTCAACAAGGCCTGGGGTGGGAGGTGGAGGAGGAGGAGGAGAGGTCACACGTATATTCCAACTCGATCATCACTTTTAATACTAAACGTATACTGCATTACTGATGGCTTGTGGCCCCGGGGTGACTAGACTAAAACACCCTCGCGGAATTACCTCGTCTGAGAGAGTTGGCTATGTAAAAGAAGTTAAAGTAACACCATTTATGGGGCTAAAGTAACAAGGTTAAGGGGGCTAAAGTAACAAGGTTAAGGGAGGTAAAGTAACAAGGTTAAGGGGGTTAAAGTAACAAGATTAAGGGGGCTAAAGTAACAAGGTTAAGGGGGCTAAAAACAAGATTAACGGGGCTAAACTAACACGGCTAAAGTAACAAGGTTGAGGGAGCTAAAGTAACAAGGTTAAGGGGGATAAAGTAACAAGGTTAAGGGAGCTAAAGTAATACTTTTGCGTTAAAGTTAAAGTAACTGTTTCAGGTTACACTGCACCAGCATTATGCAATTAAAGTACCAGAGTTAAGGAGCCTAACGAAGCAGTATAAAAAAAAAATAAATATATATATATATATATATATATATATATATATATATATATATATATATATAGTGGTATATCATGAAAGCTCAAGTAACAGTGCTTAAGGAGCGGAAGCAACAATGCTAAGGGGAGCCAGAGTAGCTGAGTTACGGGTGCTAAAAGTACCAATGTGAAGACCATCTTCAGAAGTAGACGTAAGGGTCAAAGCAGCATTGCTTAAAAAGTTAAAATATCCTGTATTAAGAAGCTATCGTAGCTCACAGCTAAATCAGCTAAAACAGCAGCGCTAAACAGGAGACACAGAGCAGTGTTTAGGGATCTTCGTATATAACCGTCAAGGGAGTGTTCAAATACCAGTGTGAGAGGAGGTGTAGGAGAAGAAGAAAAGACGGAGTAACAGCAGGAGTGTTGGAGGAGATATGACGCTGACAACTACGGCGATGAAGAAGACAGGTGTCGAGAGAGCAGTGGTGTTGTAGAAGAGACGCCTTAACAGCAACGGTGTTGGAGAAGAGACGCCTTAAGAGTAGCGGTGTTGGAGAAGAGACGCCTTAACAGCAGCGGTGTTGGAAAAAAAAAAGACGCCTAAAGAGCAGCAGGCGTTGGAGAAGAGACGCCTTAAAAGCAGCATTGTTGGAGAAGAGACGCCTTAAAAGCAGCAGGTGTTGGAGAAGAGACGCCTTAAGAGCAGCGGTGTTGGAGAAGAGATCACGGCGAGACAGGAGACAGCAGAGCAGCGCTGGGGGTACTTACCGGCAGTGATGTTGGCGCGGTTGGTGGAGAGGACACGGGAATCGCGCGACCCCCTGGAGCCTGCCCCACCGGAGGCCGTGGAGCCTGCAACGCCAACAAACGAGAAGATGCACGTCAGTATACGACCTCCAACACACCGTCGCCAACAAAATCACCAACAACATCCGTATCATTAGTAATAAACAGTTTATATATATATGTTATTTTTTTTCATACATATCCGCCATTTCCCGCCTCGGCAAGGAGGCGTCTAGAACATGCTCTGTTTGTATTGGTAGGGGAAAAACTGGCTCTTACGACGGTCGTGTGTTGCTGTTAGTGAGAGTGTGGTAGACGAGTACAAATGGTGGTAGCG
The DNA here is from genome assembly GCF_036320965.1 of Panulirus ornatus. Classification (NCBI taxonomy): domain Eukaryota; kingdom Metazoa; phylum Arthropoda; class Malacostraca; order Decapoda; family Palinuridae; genus Panulirus; species Panulirus ornatus. Next base: position 5,099,848 of record NC_092265.1, read on the forward strand.
TGGCGGTGGTGGAGGTGGTAGTGGGACTGTGGTAGAAGTGTACAACTGGTGGTGGGTGGCAGTGAGGTGGTGGAGGTGGTCGTAGAGAGAGTGCTGGTGTAGGAGTGTGGCAAGCAAACCGTTGTGTGGAGTGCGGTGAGTGTGGTGGTTGGTGCGGTCGGGGGAGTGTGGTGAGGACGAGGAATGCTCACATCTCTCGTCTCCTCTGTACCCAGGAGGGGCCGAGGGAGCCCACACACCTGGCCCGCCTGCCCAACCGATAGGCAGCAGAGGTTTGGGAAAATCTCCTCGCAGGTTCTCGTAGGTAGGTAAGGGTCTCTCTCTCTCTCTCTCTCTCTCTCTCTCTCTCTCTCTCTCTCTCTCTCTCTCTCTCTCTCTCTCTCTCTCTCTCTCCCTCTCTCTCTCTCTCATCAACCCACGACAGTTATCATCAGGGTGGCGGGAGTGCTATTCCCCCCCCCAGACTATAGGGCGCATAGAACATAGAGAGAGAGAGAGAGAGAGAGAGAGAGAGAGAGAGAGAGAGAGAGAGAGAGAGAGAAGCAGCCGCCATAACACAGGTGTTCCGTGCGTGGCACAGGTGTACAAGGAAACACCTGTGCAGGTGTGCTAGCACCATGGGCGACCTGCCCGGAAGAGAGGTGTAGGAGGAGGAGGTGGAGGAGGAAGAGGGAAGGAGGGAGGGAGGGGGAATATCAACTACGCATCACAGGTTTTTTACACACACACACACACACACACACACACACACACACACACACACACACACACACATAGTACCATGGAACATAAGGTTTACCTAACCCAGAGACAAACATTATACATATATATATATATATATATATATATATATATATATATATATATATATATATATATATATATATATATATATATAATACCTCTGGCCCTGTGCTATACCACCTGCCACACGGGGTCAATCTAAGCCCCACGGACCCGACTGGAGCATTGATGTCGGGCCAGTAACGTGTCCACGGAACACACCAACGGCTGGGATCAGGTCACCACGTGAGGAGCCACACGCTGGAACTCCCCGTCCTCAATGTGAGGTCAGACAGGCAGGCAGGTGGTACTGCAGGCCAACCTTTCAAACCCACTGCGCATGACTGCCGATTTCAAGAACCTTCAGGCATGACTTCTAATTTCTCATTCCTATTTCTAAACATCTACGCATGACTGCAGTTTCAAAACAAGAAAAAGTTCTGATTTCTGCCACTGACCTTTACGTAGTCAGCTAAGCTCAAAAGGTGAAACTAAACAGTAGCAACATTTTCAATATACATACATACGTATATATATTCCTATGAATCCACGGGGAAAATGAAACGCATAGGAATATCTCGATCACGCACAAAATTGTGATCCTTTCCATATATATATATATATATATATATATATATATATATATATATATATATATATATATATATACGCAAACAGGTTCCTTTCCATTGTATCCTTTTGCAAATTCAAATATTTAACTTTAAAGTTGTATGAGGCTTTCACAGAGGGAGGGAGGAGGTGCGTAGATCGTGAGTGAAAGGGGCGATGGAGGGACGGGGAGGAGATAACAAGGGGGTAGAGAGGGATAGGGATGAGGGTCATGGTGTAAGGAGGACATGGAGGGATGGAGGGAGCAGGGTATCGTAAGGAGGGAGGGATTGAGGGAGGGAGGAAGGGGCGAGTGGGAGGGATTGAGCGAGGGAGGGAGGGATGAATGAGAGGGAAGGAGGGAAGGGAGAGGCGAGTGGGAGGGAAGGAGAGGAGGCCCGGTAGAACAGGTGTGGCGGGTAGCGACACACGGGAACGCCCAGCGGACTGGTGACAACCGGGATACGAAACCTAAGCCTCACCCACCTACCCTGACCACGTCCCTGGGCCCCCACCACCACTGCTCCTAGGCCGTGGGCCCGCCCTCGTGACGACACCAGCAGGGCCCCTCACCAGCGTTAATGGACGGGGGGGTGGCGGGGGGCCCACCAGCCTCGCGACTACCACCCCCTAAAGGAACCTGGGCCCCCTGCCCTAAGGGGGGGGGCACACAAGGTCCCCACTTGACACATTCCTCCTTCAGCACATCTCATTCATCCCATGACAATATCAGGGAGAGAGAGAGAGAGAGAGAGAGAGAGAGAGAGAGAGAGAGAGAGAGAGAGAGAGAGAAGAATAGGGGAGTGGGGGTGGGGGGAAAACCTGTAGACAACAGGGAAAAAATCATTTTCATCCATCACAAAGTCATAATCCCAGCATTGACCAGTGGGCCTGACGCTCTTCCCGCCCCTCCTGATGTGCTGCTGCTACCCCCCCCCCCCCGCTGTCCCTCTCCCACTCTCACTTACCCCACCCCTTCCTCCTCTCCCACCGCACCCATCCCCTCCCTCTCCCCCAGAGCAACACTGGACCATGAACGATAATGATAATAAAAAAAAATTAACTTGGTCATGACCCGTTATTAACCAGGCCACGCTGCCGCCTTGGCACATTTCAGTGTCTCCAGACGGGGTATAGCCTCCAGCTGAGGGTCGGGAGATATCCACACGTGGCTCCTGCTGGCTGGATATCCACACAAGGCAGATTATCCACACGTGGCTCCTGCTGGCTGGATATCCACACAAGGCGGGTTATCCACACGTGGCTCCTGCTGGCTGGATATCCACACAAGGCGGGTTATCCACACGTGGCTCCTGCTGGCTGGATATCCACACAAGGCGGGTTATCCACAGGCGCCTCCAGTTAACAAAATACCAGTTGATATACACAATACTCTCTTGACCGACAAATATTTAAAATATCCGCCACTTCGGTATATACTCACAATACCACAATGACCCACCCTATATACATATCCACGTAGCACATGTTATTTACGAAGGACAAAAAAAAACACATCCACTGTAAAATATTTACACGCAGCCGGTGACTAACAAGCATTCTAATAAGCCTCTAAATATAAATCATTTCAACTGCAGCTTTTTAGGGATCCGAGCGACGAGAGGGGAATAATTGATGAGTCCTAACACTGGTGTGTGTGTGTGTGTGTGTGTGTGTGTGTGTGTGTGTGTGGAGAGAGAGAGAGAGGGAGTTGTGGGTATAGAGACGAACGCCCATGTCAAGTTCCCACGTTTTATACACACACACACACACTCTCACGTCACTCCCCCTATGCAATACCCTTTATAATGCCACGACGGCGAAGGCGCCTTAAGGGCATGTACGGTGACCCCTGGGCCTTCCCGACCTGACCTTACTTAAGGCCGGGCCATCGTGCCCCAAAGGTCGTACTGTCGTGCGCGGAAGTCGGACAGCAGGGGTGAAGGGAGTGAACAGTCTGCCCATCACCACAACACAACCAAACTGGGTTGTAAGTAACGTGTATCACTTTTGCCTTGTAGAACACTTCACCTCCGTCGAGGTTGTGCATCTACAACTGTGGAATTCGAGAGAATATCTATCTAATGCTGTCGTACGGGTATATACATAATGTGAATATAGTCGTATTAGCACAAATACATCTATTTCTATCTATGCACAAAAATATATCCGTCTAGTTATCTATTTCGTCAATCTGTCTTTCATTTACTTTGCGTCATGATGTATAAGCAATGTATACATGTGTGTTGGTACAGACACTAGGCATGTATACATGACGGACCTACCGCGATGTATACAATCCCCACCTGGCAATGTATACAGGTCCCTCACACAGATCCTGAACCAGTGATAGGTATCCCATCACTGCCCCTTTCCTCCTACCCTCCCACCGTCCTCTCCCATCACTTTTTCCCCCCTCCTCCCCCATCTTTCCGCCCAAACCTGCTTCTCCTCCCCAACACCTTGGCGTGTCTCTCTCCAGCCCTCCCCCGGGCGCCACACCACCACCTCCTGCCACAACACCCACCACACACCCACACACCCAGTGCTGGGTAAAGGCCAGGGTGAGAGGGAGAGTGATGACCCTGGGGGGGTGTGTCCCCCTCATTCATTATCTGCTAACGATGGCTGCCTCATTACAAGCTCTCTCTCTCTCTCTCTCTCTCTCTCTCTCTCTCTCTCTCTCTCTCTCTCTCCCCCAGTAATCACCAGGGGGCCATGGGCACGTGTCACGCCAATTACTGTGAAGGTAATTTCCCCGGATGATCTGGCAGGAATGAGTATCATTTATTTTTTCCCGTCCGGCTCATCTGCCCTGTTGTTCACGCGTACGTACACAGACCCCCCCCCCCCCCGCCCGGGGTCGAAGCCTGGGCGTGGCAGTCGGCTCACGGCCAAACCCAGGTGTTCATCCTCCTCTTAAAGGTGGTCTCTGAATCGACAAGGTCAAGAGACAGGGCAATACCAGTGTAAAAATTCACTCCCAGCAATGCACACACACACACACACACACACACACACACACACACACACACACACATATATATATATATATATATATATATATATATATATATATATATATATATATATATATATATATATATACGTATATATAACAATCACCTTCCTCTTGTGTTGCTGGTATTGTCATTGACCTCACTATCATTAGATACAAAAAAACACCTCATTTATCTCCCATTATTTCAATTACTCATAACCTAATTCCTCTATAATACTCACAATCAACTGTATGAAGTCTCATCACAATTTCTTCGTTAAGTAATGAGGGTGGGGGGGGAGAAGAGAGAGAGAGAGAGAGAGAGAGAGAGAGAGAGAGAGAGAGAGAGAGAGAGAGAGAGAGAGAGAGAGAGAGAGCTATATTTGCCGATTATCCAAACGAGGAATAATCTACCATAATTATCGAAGACAGTAACACCTCTGAAAATAATATGCGGCTTAATTACCATACCACACACCACCGCCAGACGCCCCCGTGTGATGAACCTCATCATCCAATTAGCTGTCTTCCTTTCCCTGTTTTCCCTTTACATTCTCCTAAAGACGGTGACGACCAACCACCCCCCACCTCACCCCAATTCCCTATTTCCCCATGATCCCCTGCAATGCCGGACCGCCCCAGAACACCTTAGTTAAATCCCCTATTCGCACCATATCTCACAGCCACACAATGCATTCCCCTCGTCACGTCCTTCACCGTACGCTACCTCGCCTCCTCAAACCCTCCCCGAAGGTCCTCG